>NC_135859.1:3362500-3662500 GCF_031162955.1 Sander vitreus
AAGCTGCATGTGATGAGCATGTCTGTATGAATAAATGACGGGCTTTTAAAGCTGATCTTTTGGTTAGAATAATATCAAGCGGATTTTAGGAGTCTCCATGTGTGATTGTGATGTAGGTGAAGTAATGATTTTTCTCTGCAGCTTCAGGGCTGTCAGCCTGTAAAAGCCTGCTGTAAAACTTGCACTAAGAAGCCGCTAACCCACCTTAAAGAGTTTTCGTTTGTATAGTTTTCATCGGATGTCACAAGACGGGGTAAAAGCAGCTTCAGAGAGTTTTTCCACCCTGACAAGAATAAACTGTGCAGAGAGCACTGAATCCAAGTTCTTTCGCAATTTACCCGTCAGATTTCTAAATCCAGAATATCTACCTAAAGCGCTGTCAGTCGGCAGCTTCAATTTGATGATATCAACCTTCAAAGGTCTCATATTGTAAAACGTGAGATTAGATGTATTTTTTATTATTATAAAGCAGTTCAAGGTGCTACATGAATACAGTGAAAGAATCAAAAGACTCAATCCAAAGAGAAATACAGACAGCCCTTATTCAGAAACTGTGCCCTTTAATCAAGCCGTCGGGACTTCCGTACAGTTGTGATGTCACAGTGCCGCTACAGTCATGCCCCGGCTGCAATGATGGTGCAGAGACTCCGAGAGCGCAGATGAGGAAGACCCGGGAAATGCTGACCAATCAGAGAAGACTGGGCTTTTCCGGGAGGGGGACTTAAAGAGACAGGTGCTAAAATGGAGCGTTTCAGACAGAGGGTAAATACAGGTATACTCAGACAGAAAGTATGAGAAAAATAATGTTGTTTTTTTAAACATTAAAGCATTTAAATATGTTGTAGGAGAAAGCCAAAATAAAAGTATAGACCTGAAAATTTGCTTAATATAGGACCTTTAAAAATCTCTTTTAAAACAACTCAAACTCCCTCTCCAATCTACGATATAACCCTTCCATTTCCCACTACTTAAAATAGGACATTTATCCTCACATCATTACAAGGTGAGAATTCTACCCATATCGAACGGCCAGCAACAGCATTTAACAGGTAGCATTACACTTTAACACGGTTTCTCACTGTCCATTACCACGCCATTGATTCCAGTTAGATTCACATTGGAAATGGATGAAATGTAAGTGAGGCGGTTTGAGTGGAGAGCTTCATCTCGTCTCCACCAGTCCTGACAGTATAAAGCACATTGAGCGATTGGCTACTGGCCCGCTGTGATCTCATGACGAGGTGATGTGATCTGTGTTGGTCATGGTGTCTTGGCTGCCAGTTGTTTACCATTTAGTGAGCCTGCACAACAGTGAGATGAATGTTAAAGACTTGGCTTCTCATTACTTCTGTTCAATGAATTTACACATACAGTATATATGCAAGTAGGGATGTAACAATGCATCGTGAATCGGTTAAAAATGTACATAAATGTGTAAAGATTACAATGGGTTGAGATACAAAAAATGAATGGATGCAATACTTTACGCCCTAGGCCTAGACGTCACTACATGCTCTTAGTTCATTTATTTTATTTGAAGAGATTATTTTTCTTTCATTTATTTTGTTATTTTGATGTGGGATTTGTTTTTTAAGATACAATACTATTTCAGTCGCGCTTTTGATAAGAGCACACATCTGTTGTTTTGTACAGTTTATATAAATAAAGAAATCATTTTCAGTCATTCGCCTGCAGCTCATTTCTGAGAAAATTGTATTGTGAACTTAAAATCGTGAAGTGTATCGTTAGATCACTACATGCAGTCATATGGTACGAAATGCACCGTCAGGATTGCTACTTTATTTCGTTGTACAATGTTGTGCAGTGACAATAAAGGAATTCCATTCTCTTGTACAATAGCAAATATCATCTCCCTTAAGCACATGAGGACACTTCAGTTCTTTTTTCCTGTGGGAATGCATCAGAATATTGACCCACACTGTGTAAATAGTGTTTTGGGATGTCCCAGGGCTTCAGAGGTCTAAACTGTATAACTCATACCACCAACCCACTGTGCTCAAAGCCAGCTGGCAGCGCTTGTGCTTGTACCGATCCCTGTCTTTGACATCTCTCCACTCCACGGCATCCAAAAGAAGCACAAAGACCATAAAACAGCTTCGTTCAGCTAGAAAAAGAAATTGCTTTTTAACCAAATGTTAAATGCAGCCTAACCAGAGCGAACGGTGACATTCACCAGCTGTTCTGCATTTACTGAGCAAGACGATCCGCCTAGGTTGAAACGTGTCACATGTTCTGCTACTGAGCAGAGGATCCGGCATTGCTCCTAATGTATCTTCTCACAGAATGTACATCATGTTTTATATCACGTGTTGCACACAACAGAAAAAACTTTGTTTTTCACGGTGGGATTGATAAATGCGATAATCTGCCACGCCCTTTGCTAAATGACACAGCGCACTAGTGATTAAACATATATTCAGCTTTTGTCTGTTTGTTTTACTTCAGCTTTGCTATAGTAAACACTCAGCGTTATATAATTCATTCCTGTCAAGGATCCTCTGGAACAAGCAGCATCGAGGGATGTCCTGTATTTGACAGCAGCAACAGCAGTTTGTTTGGAATAACTAGAAGAAGATGCATCTTGTCTAACATGATAGTGACAGCCACTGGGGCTTGAAAAGGAAAAGAGTGCCACCTACAGAAGCCTAAATTTCAACAGAACATCCAAGCAAAAAATACCATAGGATCCCACATTAGCACTACTTTGAAAAACACATTCATTTCAATGAGAACACTGTTTTGGCATAGCAGGGGTCTGGACGCAGAGGGCTCCAGCAAAAAAAGGTTATGATCCTGGCTCTACTAGACTGTTGAGGTGAAGAGGGAGCTTAACTCATGATTTATGTTCCAGACTCATGCTCATGAGGTTTGTGTAGAGACAGAAAGATTGTTGACTATAACTCCTGAAAGCTGCTTTCATGTTCTGGGAGTCCCCGTAAGTGTCAGACATAGTCCAAAGCAAATGCTTTTGGTTGTGTTCAGATGCGGTTTTAGCTACATGGACGTGTTGTATTCAAGTCACACATTTTAAGCTGCAAATGGATGGATGGTCCATGTGGACCCTCGCAGACATTACCAGATGACAAAATGTGGCACTTAAATGTATTCATCACTTGGAGAATTAAGTCCACAGGGATGTGGGAAGTATAAACTGGGCTTTAGGGGACAGGGTGTGGAGCTCAGACCAACAGAAAAGAGCTCGGAGTAGAACCGCTGCTTCTTCGGATTTAAAGGATTCAGTTGAATTAGTTCGCAGTGCTGTAGTCAAGACCACCTATATTCAAGTCCAAGATAAGTCCAAGACCAGGACTAGCCGAGACCGAGTCAAGATCGAGTCCAAATGTGAGACAGTCAAGACCAAGACAGAACAAAAAGAATCCTCTTCAAGAAAACTTACCTGTTTTATGTGACGCAAGAGACAGTATATCTTCTATTTTAAGATGATCATTATGCAGTATTTGTAATGCTAGTGCAAATCAAAAAGCAAGTGGAGAGTAGGATCAAATTAGGCCATATATTTTACTTTAAATATAGCATTTTCACTTCTACCAGGCAACCAATGTCAGTGAGCATTCTCAATAGGTTTTGAATTAATCCAGTACCCGTTTTCTGAACCAGCGCGCTTAAACGGTTTTGTTTTGAAGGAGGAAGTTACTTTAGAATAAAAAGTATGTATCGCTGCACTCGGTCGAAACCAACTAGAATGTTTGGCGAGACCAATGGCCAAGTCCAAGAGCAAATACCAAGTCTGAGACAGTAGAAAAACTGCAGCACTGGAAGTTCGGGCATCTGATTAGGACTCCGGGCACGTCAATCTGTTGAGACCACAGGGCAAATCAGAACATACTGAAGAGATTATGTAACCCATATGGCATGGGAACGCCTCAGGATCCATCAGAAAGAACTGGAGGACGAAGTTAGGGAGAAGGGCCACTTTGCTTTGCCTACAGCCGCCATGACCTGGACCTGGATAAGCAGTGGAAAATGGATGGATGCAATAGCATTCGGCAATGCCCTGCGTGAGAACAGCGAAACCCTGTCACATAATATTCTCAACCCTTGTGCAGTGTTTTGAGGTTAGATCAAACTTTTCTTGATCATATTTTGTGCTTCCACTAATACATGTAGCAACATACCAAAACACGGCCACCTGTAATGTTATAACAGAGTGCTGTTTTCGCTCTGAACACCTGCTTGCAAACAAATGAAAATCCACCTGTCCTGATGCTCTTACCCGGAGTTTCTTGCTCAAAGGTCAGCATGTCAGCATGCTGACCTGCAGTACTGTACTGTACTGCAGTGATCCCAGGCGAGTTTCATCATAAGCCCTGCAGAGCACAGCTACAGTAACCGTCTCACGGACAGCAAACATCACACACACGTACAAACTTGCAAATTAGCAGGCATACACTTTTTTAGCCTTTGATGCAGATTTTAGCTCCCTTCCCTCTGCTTCTCTTCCTCCGACTCCCTCACACACTCAACACACACCTGTCCTCCTCCCTTAGGCATGTCTTGTAGCGAACCATCCCTCTCCTCTCCTGTCAGTGGGAACAAATGAGCCGGGGCATGTTTCTTAGTGTGTCTGTGTGAGTGTTCAGAGCACACTTCCTGTCTCTTCTGGCCTTCCTCTCTTTTGTTTCACACACACACACACACACACACACACACACACACACACACACACAGACACTCACACACCTGTTCTGCACTGTTACCCTCAGACAGATCACTGACATGCCGTCTCTAGGCCATCCTGCACTGTGTGTGTGTGTGTGTGTGTGTGTGTGTGTGTGTGTGTGTGTGTGTGTGGTCACAGACAACCCCCCCCCACTGTGTCAATCTGGCAATTGCCATTTCTCAAGGAGATACGGAAGGGAGGGAGAGGGCCTTGTTGTTAGTGTGTTTGTTGTCAGAGGGTTTATTAATAAAGATGACCTCAGCCAGAGCTGCTTAGAGAGTGTGTGTGTGTGTGTGTGTGTGTGTGCTCGTCCTTCCTTTCTATTTTCTCTCTTTTTGACTCAGTGGTCTAGTGAAATTATTAATATTTTGAGAATAGAATAATAAAAAAAGAGTAATTCAATTTTTCTGTATTTATACATACATTTTGATGCCTTCTCCTATGTTTTCTCTTTCTCCTCTGTCATCTTGTGGCAACAGTCTGATTTGGTTGCAGTCTGCGTCTTTGCGTGCATGCAGACTCATCTGTGTGTGTGTGTGTGTGGTTGGGGATAATCTGTCTATAACTCCTTGTGTCTCAGTGCGCATGGATGTGATTATGTGATTCATTATGTCGGACTAAACAGGTTGAGTCCACTGTGTGCGTGTGTGCAGACGTCAGTCACCTGCTGTGTATATTAGGAAGAACAGATGTCCTACAAGAATAGAAAGATGAGTAATTTCCTTTAAAGTGCGAGGCATTTATGTCTGTCATCACTCTGAGAATGACTTGGTTAATAGTTAAAGGTCCCATATTATGTTCATTTTCAGGATAATACTTTTTTCATATTTTGGGTTTCTATTAGAACATGTTTAAATGCTTTATGTTGAAAAAACTCATTACTTTTCTCATACTGTCTGTCTGAATATACCTGCATTCATCCTTTGTCTGAAATGCTCTCCTTTGCGCCTGTCTCTTTAAGCTCCCCCTCCCAAAAAAGTCTGCTCTGATTGGTCAGCGTTTCTGGGTCTTTCTCATTTGAGCTCAAAGCGACTCTACGCCATTGCAGCCGGGGAAATGATTGTAACAGCACTGCGGCGGCACTTTCTACCTATATAAAGTATAGTTGTGACATCACAAGTGTACGGAAGTCCTGGCGGCACGTTTAAAGGCACAGTTTCTGAATACGGGATGTTTGCATTCTCCTTGGATTGAGCGTTAATGCATTTACAGTATCTATAGCACCTCAACCTGCTTTATAATAATAAAAAAAGACATGGAAATCTCACTTTTAACAATATGTTACTTTTAAAAGGTTGATTTATATATAGGTTATTTATATATATAAAAAGTCATATTCTCTTCCTTGTTGGTATCTGGCCATGGTTTGGTCGATCAGTGGTTTCATACTGTGATATGAAAGTGTGTCACTTGTGAACCGCTCCTGACCAAATTGGCTCTAACAAGCACAAAATAACATTCAAAGTGAGACTGAACACATTCCGTCCTGTTAAAAACTAGACCTTTTGAAAACAGATGAGTTGTCATACACACTAGCTCCCTTATGACACCAAAACATCCAGCTGGCTGAGGTAGGCCACAGCATATTTGCATTGTTTTCTGTTGCTGTTGTGGCAGGATGGTTTGGGCGGGATTCAAACAGCTTCTCTAGCGTTTCCACTAAATACTCAAGTTCAAAATGCAGTTCAAACACAAGCAGCACTTTAGAACTAGGGCAAACCTGACAAAAATAAAACCAATATTATATGCATGGCCTGATAATGTATCACTAGGTAGGAAGTGAAAAAATATGTGTGTAATTTTGGTAACGTAAACCCTTTAAAGATAGAATTAGAATTGGCAAAGTGAGGTGAGATAGACTGTATGTGGAGTCAGGTTAGGTTGAGGCAGACATTGTCAGAAGTGCGAGGTGATCTCATTTGTTTAGCTGTCGAGCTCCCCTTTGTATCAGTCCCCCAAGGCTGGAGCTGGAGCCTGAGTGGGACAGCCAGCCAAGCAATGGACCCCCAGGGGTCCTGGCAGTTACCAAGGAGGGGGAGGGGGGCCCTCCTTTTGCCCTCTGTCTGCCTCACCGCGATCAACACGGAGGCCATTAGGGACAGGGTGCTCCTGCAGCCTCGGAGAGCCACGTAATGAGATAATGCATGGAGCTCATTCTATTGCTGTCACCTACACACACAGATACACACACATACACTACACACACAAAGTGCAGGGGCAGATGCAAGAATGCACACGTGCACAAATTAAGCTTGACAAACACATAACACCCAGTGGAAATGAACACACTGGCTCACACACACTCATAGGAGTAGATGCATGAATTGATCCACGCTCACATGTATTACTCTTCAAACGTCCTCTCTGTCAATACTACTCCACCCATGTAAGAATCCCTGGCTATTTGCTATTTCAGCTGCGGCTCCAGCCCTCAACCGGCCAGTTCCATTTTGTTGGACAGACGGCAGCAGCAGTGAGAGGAAAGCTAATGAAACAGTATATCCCTGCCTCTGGTTATTCCACAGAAGGAGAAAAAGAAAAAAAACACTCTCTCTTTGACCTTGAAGGAGTCCATAACCACAGAGTATGCAGAGAACGGCTGTTTGTTTACCTGGTTTACTTGTCTGGCAGGTGCTGTTGTTCTTTGGACCCACGCAAGTCCTGAAATGCTGCAAACTCCCCTATAGGGTTCAGACACTGAGTCACACAAGTTAGTCTTCTTTGGAGAGTTCAATCACATAAAATGTCAGGACCAATGCTGTGAAAGTACAAAAGAAAAAAAAAACACGTTTTCAAGAATACTTTGAATGGACGCATGTATGAAAATAAAGGATTGAAAGCCATGAAACTCAGCCGTCAAAGCAAAGAATACGTATTTGTGTAGGCATCAACGAGAAATAAAGTGCCAAAAGAGCAAAAAAAGAGATGGGTGTCTGATTTTTTGTCGTAAATTCATCAAAGTTCGCTCAGCTGTTCTCCAATATACCACACTTTATTCCCCAGATGTGTTCAGCAAACTGGTCTTCATCAGGGTGCAGTTAATGCGTATACAGTTAGTCAATCAGTCGTGTGGCTTTGCAAGAGGAAACATAAATTACCTTAAAAACAAGCAAGCAGAATCAACATTACAACCAACTTATTTTTTTTATTTTTTTTCAAAGGACTATATTCAATTTCACCCATCAATAAATGGAAATGGTTGAATCTCCATATTTTTCATTCAGTACAAAATACTATAATCTTTATTTAAACTTAACAACTGAAATGAGTATTTCAGTTCAAGGAAACCATATCTCAGCCCTCAATAACTATATTTTAAAGGTACAATATGTAACTTTTCTGCATTAAAATGTCTAAAAACGACCATACCTATGGCAAACCCAGAGAAATCTGTTATTTTATTTTCACACACGTCACGTTTCATTTAGTAGCCCGTCAGTGGCGTCATATAACCTTTCACCATAGTTACTCGTAACTTCCGTCAAAACACTAGCACCCAGATGCTACGTTCGAGAGTAATTGTAAATCATACAATGTCACAGAAACAAATACTGGTAACACTGCTTTTTCTGCCAAAATGCATCATTTTGTGATTTATTACATGCTACTTTGCAACACAGTAATACAGCAGAAACCTTATTTATTGATACATATCAATATTAATCCAGCTTAATGTTACTACAATGTATGTGCTGTTTAACAAGTAGCTAACGTTAATGCTAGCTAATGCTTGGTGGATAACATTATAGGGTTACAACATCGTTCATCACGCTCATAAAGTAGTATTAGTAGTATTATTGTTTTGACCATGGATAAAAGCAGCACTGCGCTAACCCACGAATAAGTTCACTAGTAACGTTAACGTTAGCTGTATAGATAGACGATTAATCTAATGCTAATTTAGCCAGCTAGCACACCCCGCTCTGCCTGCCTGACTCCCCCGGCACAAAAAGACTTCATTCGGGATGATAGCTGACAACACAGCCGGGACATGTAGCAATAGCTAGTTACTGTTAGCCCCAGCTGGTGCCGGGTGCTAACACCGCTAACGGCAGTTTAATGAAGCGTCGGGAAACAGAGAATAGCAGACCCAGGCATCCTAGTCACAACATTGGCCATCCATAATGTTAGCTACTGGTGTATATACCGAAAATCTCCTCCCTGTCGGATTTCTCCCCCCTTCACATTTAGATGTCTTTACAGTTAGCTAGCTAGCTACCTCTCTGGTGTTTGTACCGAAAATCTCCTCCCTGCCGAATTTCTCCCCCCTTCGCGTTTAGCTGTCTTTACAGTTAGCAGGGCTCTCAAGTGTCACGCATTGAGCGTGACAGTCACTCATTTCGGTCTTTTGTCACGCACTCCCGCCACACATTGTATTTCTCACGCGGAAAACTATTTATAATATATTTAATATGCCGCGGCGACCAAAATTTCTCTGGCGCGCCGCTCTCACTATGGAACCGGCAAGAATCAAGCGCGTCTCCCCTGGAGTTCATAGTTGAGCCTGCCACTTATCAGCCAATCAAAAAAAAGAAAGGGGCTACACAATAGCCAATCAGAAAATAGCACTATTGTATCTGGGTTGAGAGACCCCTAGCGGCAGAAAGTTACATATTGTACGTTTAAAGCAGAAATAATGACTTTATTACTCATTTATTTGCCGCTTGGGGCATTTCCTTTACACGTCAGCAAACGCTGAGCAACATTAGCACTAGAGATGGCCCGATACCATTTTTTGCTTCCCGATACCGATTCCGATACGTGAACTTGCATATCGGCCGATACCGAGTACCGATCCGATACTAGTGTGTCATATATTTTATTATGTTTTAACAACTGTATACTATCCCTGTATGGATGTAATATGATTTCTATCTTTGTTGTCGGTCTGGCTCAGGTTAAACTCTTTGTGAAACATGAACGCCACAGAACATTCTTTTATTATCCAGTTTGACAGTCAGTTATAACGGAAAAAGAACATAAATAAACTACTTTAACGTATTTTTTCTTTAGGGCTTTATTACGTGGTATCGGATCGGTGCATAAACTCCAGTACTTCCCGATACCGATACCAGCGTTTTAGGCAGTATCGGAGCAGATACCGATACTGGTATCGGTATCGGAACATCTCTAATTAGCACTCATTTGGAGTCGTGTTTCTGGCCATTTGAAAAATATTGTTCCAATATTCACTCTCTTTGTAGTCTCTTTGTTTTAGTCTCTGTGGTCTATCTGGCTTCTATCTTAAGCTGCTAAATGCTCCACTATGTTCTCAAAAGCTAGTTGCTAACTTTGTCTGTCTGCTGTTTGGTGCTGGGTAGGTAGCATTTATCAAGAGTTTTTTGAGCTGAAAAAAGACTTGATGAGAGCTGTAACAGTGAACCAACACGGTGAAGTTGACAGCAGCACGTTTTTAGCATTCACATCATCATCTGACATTTCACTACATGGAAAAGTCGACTTGTGTTTTGACAGCCATAAAGAGTGAGCTGGTGAGAAAAGGTGAAATCTGGAGTGAAAGTGTAAAAGCCCTGTATGGAGCGCTGCAGGTTTGATCAGAGGGCGCCTCCACCCGACGGATTTGTTTGGCTTTACTCCTTTATGAGACAAAAATTGGGATAAATCTCCTCACCACCCCTGGGCCTTGTTGTGAAAAGGCCAGGGCCCAAGCCAGTGCTTTACCATCACATCCTCCCACTTATGTAAACAGATGTCTCATACAACACACACACACACACACACACACACACACACAGCACGCATGCACGCACACACACACACATGCACACACACACATGCATGCACACACACATACACACATGCATGCACACACACACATTGACGCCTGCACTCACCCCACTCATTTATCAAGGCTTTCCTCTGCTCATGCACATACACCGTAGTACTCAAAAATACTTAATTCAGTTGAATGAACTCTCTGCCCTCATATGGTGATTTCATCCCTTTTAAATTTCAAAACAGATCAAACCTTTTGGAGTATGTGCCTGCTGTGATATAAAGCGCTAAAAGTGCATATGTTGTGTAGATATGTATTGACAAATGTGAGTATTTTCCCTCCTGTGTGTCTTCAGCACACATACCAGGCGCTGCTCAGTATTTTGTGTCCACGGTGGCTCCTCCTGTGTGTTCTGGCACAGTGAGAATAATAATCACAGCTCCTCAGCTCAAACCAATATCTGTTGGCAAAAGCACCCAACGTAGGCAAACACAGGAAATGAGTGGATAATAGTAGAAAGGTCCCACTTCACTGAAAAGAAAATCCAAATCACAATCACTATATCTGTCGACACACAACAAATTGCAGAGGGTTTTTTTATTGTCACGGCGCAGAGACAATAGGACATCAAACCCTCTCGTTCACACTGCCAAAAACTTGGTCGATACGTTCTGACCAGCTGCATTGCCAGAAGCTTTGATAGCATCTGTGCTGTGAGCAGCAGTTGCAAAGTTCGGAGCTGCCAAAGCGTGTATTTTCCCCTGGTACTGGTAATGTTTGAGCAGTCATGAAATATAAATAGCGAAAAGTTTACAATCCATCTTAACAATGGGTGCAACCATTCTCCATTTCTTTTTCTGACACATAGATGTAGAGGCTTAGACCTGATCTCTAAGTGCTTTTTTATTTTATTTATGAAGTTACAACTTATAAAAGTGGTGCCAAATAATCAAATTTAAAATATTGAGAGAATGACATCAGCTATCGCTTGTTCAAATGTCAATATTAATCTTCAAAGCCACATACCTCTCAATAATCTCTATAAAAGGAATAGTAACACAGAGCAGACATGATATTTCACATACAGGACAAGGCATGAAGAAGACAAATGCTAACCAGTCAGCTGTATATCGGTCATTTCTATGGCACACTGAATAATCGATCCTTCAATGGAATATGGATGGATGACTCCCATGAGGGATCTCAGTCGGAATGGACTCTGTCGTGCCTCGGTGCTGATAATGGCCCCCAGCAAATGGCGGCCACCTCTAATTTTAGCTTGTAAATCACAACCCGCGAGTAATGGGCTGCACTTAAGAGGGGTCAGAGTTTACGACCAAATCACTCGGGACGACAAAGACTGTGAAGTCAGGCTTTTGCAGCTCAATGCTCTTTCTTTTTTAGGGTGCGAGGGGTGGTGGCGTTGAAGGTGTAGGTGGGGTGATAAGAGGGTTTGCAGTTGGCGTACATTGCTCAAATCTAACTCCGACATGGCCAGATGTCCACCAAGATGGAGTGTGTGTGTGTGTGTGTGTGTGTGTGTGTGTGTGTGTGTGTGTGTGTGCTGTATATGTGTGTGTCGTCAGCCACAGAGTGCTCGGCTCTAATGGGGACTGGCAGGCATTTTGTTGGGCTTTATTGCCACATGCCTCTTCCAATCCTGCCGCTGATTACTTGCACACACACACACACACACACACACACACGCACACTCTTTCAAAGCAGACCCACACACTTTGGCACACGCTCAAAGCTCGGGTCTTTGCATGCCATTAGCATCCCATTGGGTTGTCTTGTGCATTGATCAAACGGAGCATGGAGTTGTGCTCTTGTCGAGGCAGATTGGAGGAAGTGACGGGTACATCGTCACTCCACTTTTATTCTGCTCATCAGGGTGCTGTCAGCTTAGACAATGTCAAATTTGGTGCAAAGCCATTTAAGGCCACAATTGGGCCTGATAGGGAAGGCTCCTATAGTGGCAGCACGTAGGCAAACGCACCAACACACATTCAGGCATGGATACATAATCTGCCATGCTCACGTGTGTGTATACAAAACACATCCACCCACATGTACAGACACACACACACACACACACACACACACATAATGTATATATATATATTACATGCAGGCGATTAGCTCAGAAAGCACAGGTTTAACATGTTAGTCATTGCTGATTCATAAGCAGCTGGCTGGCTTCCACACAGCCACTCACTGTGCTGCCAGTCAAACACACAGGCAGCCAGCAGCTAGAGGTGTGTGTGTGTGTGTGTGTGTGTGTGTGTGTGTGTGTGTGTGTGTGTGTGTGTGTGTGTGTGTGTGTGTGTGTGTGCCTGTGTGTGCAGGTGTTCTTGAAATCCTGCTTGTTAACCAGACCCCTCTACTCCCCCTCTTCCTCCTTTTTGGCCTTGTGTGTGTGTGTGTGTGTGTGTGTGTGTGTGTGTGTGTGTGTGTGTGTGTGTGTGTGTGTGTGTGTGTGTGTGTGTGTGTGTGTGTGTGTGTGTGTGTGTGTGTGTGTGTGTGTGTGTGTGTGTGTGTGTGTGTGTGTGTGTGGAGCCTTGCAGGCTTTTGGCTGCTATGTTCTCCTGGATGAGGCCAATGGAAAGCTGAGGTCTGGATGACTTACTTATTTAGGAAAAATCCACCAGAGATGGCCAGTATGCTGCTGTGCTGTCACATTGTCGTGTGTGTGTGTGTGTGTGTGTGTGTGTGTGTGTGTGTGTGTGTGTGTGTGTGTGTGGGTTCATCCAGTCCTATAGGTAACGCAGCCAGTGGCCTTAGTAGCAGCAGTAGTATATTTCATTTTGGAGAGATATTTTTTCCTAACAGCCATTAAAGTTATTTTGCTGCTGTTAAAGCTTCAGCAGACACACCGCCGGTTCAGTCCCAGGTGGAGACACTCAACGAAGGGTTAAACGCTCTACCAGAAGCAGTAAACACACATACATACAGACATTAGCGCTCATATGGCGAGTTACTCATAGCCTTAAGGTTCCTCATTTAGTCTAAATTCATTTTCCAGCACATTTAATTACACTAACTCAATTTTAAAAGGATCTGCCATCAAATGGAGTTTCAGTGTTTTACGTAACCTGCTTTTCATTTTCTTGCAACCTTTAAAAGTCATATTCATAGCGTATTCCCGTGCTCTATTCCTTCAGAAAAGCAAGTCAATGGCAGGTTTCATTATGTCACTGCCCAGTGACATTTTACGGGTTGAGTCAATGTTTCTACTTCTTTGGATAAATAAGCTATTTCAAAACATATTGGGGTGTCACAAAGTTGGCAGTTTCAGTTGACATTTTGGAGAAACACTGATTTATTTTATTTTTTTCATGTAAAAGGGGGTTGTGCCATTCACATAAATTTGCCAAAAATTCTAAATTAGAGATGTTTTCTAAAGAATTCACATTTCTTTTTGTGAGTTAAGTCAAGGTTTGTGGGGTTTCTCGTGTTCAATCAACAAGTCGGATGAACGTCATAGCTTTTCCAGTCGATATGTGCACAGAGTGTAGCTGAGTTTCCAGTGTCTAGTTTATTGACAGCAGTGAATGAACTATGATGGTGTCAGAGGTTTTGGTGTTGCCTTTATATGCTCCCTCCATGTAACACTATAGCTGGCCCATACATTACTGACAATATCTGCTTGGCCCTCGGCGCTCTCATCGTGATTAGCGAGCCATTGATGTTGACATCACACACACACACACAGACACACACACACTGTAAGACTTGGCAGTTAGTTATGTGATCTGCAGTCTGATCCAATGAATGCAAGCCTTAAGGGTTCAGGTGTGTGTGCAGATGTGTGTGGCTTTGTTAGAGTGTGTGTTTCATGTGTGTATTTAGACACAAACAGCAATTCACACAGAAACTCAAGTGAATCTCTGCACATTCTTCACATCAAGTTCAACTTTGGTGAACTTTGGCGCATGAATTCCTGCCATTGACCAACAGCAAGCTGCCTTGACAGTGCTGAAACAGAGTCCAAAATGGAGGAAGCTATTGTAGCTTGTTAGCTGTGTTGCATCATCCACTTTTATATAACCCTGTATTGTATAATCTGCTCCACACATTTTCAGACAGTTGATGGTACATTACGTTAACTAACAAGCCTGCTGGACTTCCAGAGAATTGAGGTCATGACGTCACATCTGGGCTAGCCTTTGTTCCACTAGCTTCTGGAACTCAATGTCATCTATCATTCAGCATTTTAGTTTAGTTTGTAGTTAGTTTTTTTTAGTTTGATGTCTATTGTAAGACATATCGGCATCTACTAAACAACTATTAAGATGTTAGCCCTCAAAAAGCTAGCTAAGCGGCAACTTCTGGGCCTGATAAGGAAGGCCTATGCAGAATTACCTTAAACCTGCATTCTATCTAATTTCCACCACTGACTCCAAAAAGAAGTCTGATTGTATAAAAGTCTAAAAGAAAATTAGCCTTCTTCTCACTTTATTACCTATTATTATATACCGCTATTATCTCAGTAAACATTTTCATAATGAGTTTTTGGTCTAAATCGCTAGTTTCAAGTCTTCTTCAATACAGCATGATGTTCTTTTAGTAAATTATGGTCCCATTTATTTTAAAATAGATGAAAAAGCAGGGGATGCTTTAGGGGCATGGCTACACACCGACCTGTCAATCAGGTCAGAGGCTTAGCGATGCTAACCATGGCACTGTGTACATTAAAATATCCGTGAACTTGTTTTTGGGTGTTGTCCGTGTTTTCATCCTAAACTTTGACTCTCACTGTGTGTTCCCACTTCATCAACGTTGATTGGAACATTTTGGTCGCCTAAAAATGTCTTGTTTAGCGTTCCTTAGCCCCTTGCCAACCAAAGGTAGCTAGGCAGCACTAGCGTTAGCTAGTAACTTAAGGGAAAGTCTGCCGATTTTCAACCAGCTCTGTGCATTGCCGTACAAGCAAATGAACGGCGTCAGTACCTGGAGGTCACCGCAAAACTCCGCCGGATGACTTGCTTCAGCTAAAATCGTCGACTTTCCCTCTTTATAGTTTAGCTTAGTGCAGCGCCATTGAAACTATACACAACACTGGCCTAGCCACGTCATCCTCCCTAGCTTCGCCCTTTTGTCCAAATATGGTCACTTTTGGCCAAAATGCAAACTCCTGGCTTCTAAACTCTAATGGGTGACATCTTTTCTCTGGCTCTCTATTGTGACTGACTAGGGCTAGCGTGTTCGTGGCTAGCTCGCCAGCTACAGTAGTTCACCAACTGTCTGTGTACATCTGAGTAGCCCAGTTGTTTGTATGTGTGTGTAATATGAGTGTGTGCAGACTGGCTGCCAGGTCTTCTCTGAGAGAAACATTAAAATGATTAAAGCAGCCTTGCCAATCTCACATGGCGATACATGTGCACACACACACAAACACACAAACACACAAACATCCACCCCCGTCACTCATTCCTCCACTCTTCTTCTCCTTTTCTCCTTAAGCCCAATGTGACCTTCATCAGAGTCGAGTGTCTTCATTCAGCATTCAAGGCGTCGAGAGAGGCGGGAAGAAAACTGAATTGGATATTAAGAAGAAAGCTCACAGACACGCGAGGGAGGAGAAGAAAAACAAGTAAGAAAGTAAAAACAGAACAAAGGGTGGAGAAGAAAAACAGCAGCATCTTTTCTGCCTCCTCTGAAGCCGTCCTCAGCAAACGGCACGACTGGCAGAGGGAATGAGAGAGGAGAACAGAGGGAAGAAAGGAGGAGGAAAGGGTAGGCATGTAGAATGAGCGAAGAATCAAAAGAAATAAGAAAGTGAATATGAGAGGGGGAAGGAAAACCAGGGAGGAGGGGGGAGGGTGGCAGTTGTCAAAACAGGATGTGGATATTACAAGCATTTTCAGGTACTCCTAGAAAGAAATTAGACTGGAGCGAGACAAAGAGAAAGTTGAGAGAGATGCATGAGCCGGGCGATAAGAAAAAAGCTGACAAAACATTGAATTTGAGCTGGATATTGGATTTCAGATTTCAGGGCATTTTGTTAGCAAAGATGCTGAAGGTTAAAGAAAAGAAAAGAGAGAGAAAAAAGACATTTAAGGCTTGCAGCACTGCCACTAGCAGAGTGAATATGACTGACCATGCCACGCACATAGTTAAAGTTTAGGTTTGTTAAAAAAGAATTTCATGATTTGTGTTTGCACTCAATCATCAATTTCCACTTGATGAAATTGGAAAAGACGCTATAGCTGGAAACCAATCAAAAAGTAAAAGATATGTTTTCAGCTTGACTGGCCGTCCGTAACCTTGTGCTGCCGGGTTGAAGATGTGTGTGTGAAGCATCCACTTTTTGCTAACAAATACACCCAATGCTTTTAATTTAATTTGTATAAGTCTTTACTACATATATTATATGAGTCTGGACAGACATGGATGTAAACTACAACTGTGAGGTAGTTATTCAAGTTTACTATTATTTGACAATTAGCAATTTTAATTATGTCTTACGTGCAAAAGTAAGTGTACATTTTTTAATTTTTTATTATATCAAGTCAGAATCTCAGCTCTTAGAGGGCTATTCCTCATAGATTCTTGGGTTGGAATCCATAACCAACACTCCATTTTGCTCACTTTCTTTCTAAAACCAAGCCCTTGTCATAGTAGGATGCTGGATATCACCGTGTGTGATATGTATGTGTGAGAGCATGTTTGTAGTATGTGGCCATCTCGTGTACAAAGTGTGTGATGAAGGGCTCTCTAATCAATCAGCTGTCTGTTTGATCGAGCGTCTGGGAGTTCCGATATACTTTAGTGAATTGCCTCTGATAAAAAAAGTAATTTGTATCCCAACTTTCACACACAGACTACAGAGGCCGAGAGCGATGCACTTAAACACACATACACCATGATGAAAACATCAACCAAGCCGAACACACACACACACACACACACACACACATAAACACAGAGGCGTAAAAAAACAGCCTCAAGTAATATTGTTCTATTCCTCGATCCATATTTTCTCTGAAAGTGTGTTTCTCTCTTACACACACTGTCACAATGCACTTATCCCTCGTTCTATCTAATAATCCTGGATGTCTCTCTCTCTCTCTCTCTATATATATATATATATATATATATATGTGTGTGTGTGTGTGTGTGTGTGTGTGTGTATATCTCTGTGAAGATATTGGTTGATGATCATAAATAGCTTTTCTCTGACAGGGTGCCATCACGGACACTGAGAGCTTGGGGGAGAAGTAGAAAGGGGGGACATTACAATGAAAAGAGGGAGATGGAGAGAGCGATAGAGGGAGGAAGTAGGAAGAGGAAGGAGAGGAAAATGCAAGAAAGATGGAGGTGGAGGTTATGTGCATCAAGGCTGCGTGACAGGTGTCAGGTATCCACAGATGAATGTTCCGCACATATAACACAACAAGCTGGTGCCGTGAATTCTCAAACAGCAGCCGAGACCTTTAGACGCGTCAGCTGCAGAGAGAGAGAGAGACAAGCTTTTATTCCTAATCTTGCTTTTTTGGGGTATACTCTAGTCAAGTCAAGTCAATTTATTTATAGAGCACATTTAAAACCAACCTATGGCTGAACAAAGTGCTGTACAAAGTTATATTATGTTATAAAAACAAAGGAAGACAATACAAATATAGACACAATGAGCATCATACAAACAACACACTTCTATACAAATGTCCCTAAACTAAATCATACGCCAAAGAAAAAAAATGTGTTTTAAGACGAGACTTAAAGATCTCGGCAGTAGAGGAGGACCTAATATGAACGGGAAGTTTGTTGAGTCTCGGGGCCACAACGGAGAAGGCACGATCACCCTTTGTTTAAGATTCCGTTTAATTGTTGTTTAATTTTGCTTTTTTGGGGGTATATACTGTTATATATATATCTGTTATATGAGTCACATTTCAGGGGGTGGGCACACACAGGCACACACACATACACACACAGGCACCCCTCCGTCAGGTTTGATGAGGTGTGTGAACCGGCTGCATCTGTCATTCCTCCGTCCTCCCTCTCCGAGAGCAGCAGTCTATTTCTCTGCATCGATCCCAGTTTATCTTCCCGTAAACCTGGACCCTTTTTTTTCTCCCTCTTGCTCACCTCCTACTCTCCTATCCTCCTACCCTCCTCTCCTTCCTCCTCATTGCTATCGATCAGCCTGTGTGTTCAACAAAGCAGAGAGCAGCCAGTGGTTAATGTAGAGGCTGGAGGAGCTCTGCTCACCGTCCGCGGATCCTCTTTCCCTCCTAATGTTCCCAATCAGACTCTAATAGACCCTGGGTTAGAGCAGCGAGGCTCACCACTCTCTTCTCACTCCTCTCACCTTTCACTTCTCCTCTCTTTCTCTTCAACAAATATCTGTCTGCACTGTATGTCTGCCAGGCGCATTTTTAGCTGATGGCCGTTGATTTCGCTAAATGATCCGATAGCTGTCGTCGGCAGATTTCTTTTTTCCATACATTTATTCATCCAAGGAAGGATTCGCTTCTGCTGAGTATGCACACGCTTCACCAATGTCCTGCTTTGCATTTTTTATTTTATTTTTTACAGTAATGCATATTAATTCCTTGGAGCTGCCCAGTACAACCACAGTCTGCTAATTTTGGCTACTGGGAACTGCCCAACACCAGAAGCACAAACTCTTTCATTGTTTGTCCAGACTTCTCTCAGTCACTGAGCACATTGAATCTAGCTCAGTTGCCTTGCTCAAGGGCACTTTCTTTGTGAGTAGTTGTTGAGTCAGGGAAAAATTGTCTCTGGCTATTTTCCTTTTACAGCTTTTGCTTCCCTTCCAGGGAAACGAATGAATTTTATGAATGAAAAGTAAAACAGCAATGTAAAAGAATAAAAGTGCAAGTGCATAATTGCCGCGGGGCACAGGGGGGGTTCACCGCCAATATTTGTAATGACCATCATCAAATGCCTCCAGAGGCTTAAAGCTAATGTTCTCCTCTTCAATATTCAATAGTGTTGAAGTGAGTGTAAAACACACTGGATGCTCATTGAACTCTTCCTGCTTCATGTTGGCGTGCAGGTCAACCAGCAGCAGTGAACACAACACAGCTGTGTGCATGTGCCAGAGTTGTCGGCTGGCAGAGTTGCAGTTGATGACTCACAGCTGTGCTACAGTACATAGGTAAAACGCTGCATCACTGATGCACATGTCGACTATAAACCAGTGTGTTACTGCTGCCGGTTGCTCAGTGTAACAGGCTGGAGTTTCACTCAGTCTTTTGAAAACTGGGTGTGTAGTAGAGCCCGACCGATATATCGGCGGGCCGATATTATCGGCCAATATTAGGCATTTTCCAAACTATCGGTATCCGCATTTATAATGGCCGATAAATGAATATTTAAACAATAAAATAAAAGCGGACGAAACACCTTTCAACCATGTTATGTTGGCGTTAGATAGTTTTTTGATAGTTTGTCCACCAGAATGTCAATTGTGTGAATGTCCCTGTTGGCAACACTCGTGTTTAACCCTTTAAGTTTCATATACTGTATATTTTGATGTTCCTCTGTTCTGTTGCGACAACTACATTATCATATTATATGAGGACTCATAAATAACTACTAACTATCGGAATATCGGAATTTTAAATCACCAAATATTTTTATCAATATCTGCCTTAAAAATCCTTTATCGGTCGGGTTGTAGTCTAAACTAGGGCCGCAACTAACGAATATTGTCAAAGAAAGAAGCGGCAGTAGCGCTTTTGGTATCCTTTTAACCACCGTTGCTCATGTAAGGGACTACAATTGACAAAAAGGAAGAAGAATTATGACCAAGAAAGTCATAAAAAATCATTTCCAGGTACTCAAGGTTGGTTAGAAAAAGTGATAAAAAAAGGCCTTTAATAAACAGGCCAAGGCATTAAACATACAAAGAACCTCTTTTCGGCATTGCCATTTAAACAAAAAACCTAGGACTGAAAAACCAAGGCATTGCCATGGAAACTGAGGCATAACTATAAAAAAAGATGTGTGGTCAAAATCCTCGTTGAGGCCAGGGAAACTGGTGCCCGTGAGGGTAGGGATCCAGCATACTTCTCTTTGTTTTAGGCGTAGGATTTTGTCCCCACCCCTGGCATCAAATCTGATGACCTCAATACTTGGCACTTTCAAAGTGGTATCACTCCCATGTTTAGCTTCAATGTAGTGTTTGGCCATAGGATGATTCAGATTCCCAGTACGAAAAGCGTACCTATGTTCGGAGAACAGCTGTTGTCGTTGGTGGTGATGGCGCAGTGGCTATGACACATTCCTTTGGTGTGGGAGATCTGGGTTCAAATCCTACTGTGATACATCAACCTAAGCAAGACACTTAACCCATTGTTGCTCTAGAGGCACGTGGCCTATGTCATATATAGCAATTGTAAGTTGCTTTGGATAAAAGCGTCAGCTAAATGTCACTGTCGATTAATCTTTTAGTTTTGATAAATCGATAGTTCTTTGGTCTATAAAATGTCAGAAAATGTTGAAATATGTCGATCAGAAGCCCAAGATGACGTCCTCAAATGTCTTGTTTTGTCCACAACTCAAAGATGTTAAAGTTGACTGTCACAGAGGAGTGAAGAAACCTGAAGATATTCACATTATATATTTAAGAAGCTGGAATCAGAGAATTTTGACTTCTTTTCTTGAAAAAATGACTCCAACAAATTAATCTACTATCAAAATAGTTGGCGATTAATTCAGTAGTTGACAACTAATCGATTAATCTTCTCCTGATGCTGATTGCTGTTTATTACCTTAATCTTATAGGATTATAAATATACATATATTATTTTAAATTGAGGGGTAATTATAGTATCCCCTCATGAGGGGAAATAATAATCCCTCATTGCACTGGAAACTTGTGTCGACACATAATTACAGCAGTTGCATTAGGTCAAAGTTGAAACAGGAAGTCGGCCTGTAAAACTGTGATGTTTCTTGCCTCATTTGACTTCTTTTTAGTGACGTCACTGTGTTCCCAGATTTGAGCAACTAAAGCCGCCTACACATGCCTTGTTCTCCTATGAGGAGAGCGGTGGAAACGACTTGGAGGAGGCGTTGCCCTTGGCGTGGCCCACCGCTCGAAATTGTCGCCAAGCTCTGCGCTCAAAGTCCAATCATTATTTCAACGTTGACCTCGTTGCCGCTGACCTACCAAAGCACAACCAAAGCCAGAATCAATGATGACGTTTACCTGCGCTGCGCTTTGCCTCTGGGACTGCAATATGCTCTGTACACCGCCTCGCGGTTTTTCCTATGATCGTGAGTAGGCGGCTTAACTTGATGAGTACAATGTCACTATTAGCATGGATGGCCATATCTACAAAAATAGGACATGGTTAAAGATGATGACGATGATCAGAAAGCAGTTCAGGTCCAGTTTTAATCATTCTATCTGAACAAGCTTGACACAGTCTGTCCCTGAGCTCATGAATGTCACAGCAGAGCCTGAGATACACAACTTCCAAAGAGCATGAACACATAGTGAGAGAAACACTTTAAATTCAGATAAATCTAAATGCTAATACAGCAGGCGGCTACGGGAATTAAATGTGCTGAAAGCAGGTAACGGTGCAGCAGCAAGATTGCAGTGCTCAGTGTTGATACATGCAGAAGACGTGTTTATAAGGACCACCTAATGGTAGAGAGACCTTTACCATGAAAGCCTCAGCCCATAATGTCACTCTAACCAGACGGTTCTCATGAACCATTCGTAAATATAGCTACAAAAAGTAATGTACTGTAATTTGTATGTACCTGGCTCACAGTCACCTGTTGTCAGCTAAACTCAACTGCAACGGCCCCTGAAAGGACCAGCAACTCGCGGTGCCCTGTACCTGGCTCACAGTCACCTTTTGTCGGCTAAACTCAACTGCGACAGCCTCTGAAACGGCCGGAACCTCAAGGTGACCAGTACCTGGCTCACAGCAACCCTTTCTCGGCTAACTTTAACTGGAAAGACCGCTAAACCTAATCGTCACGTAACCAGCCGGCAGTTGCCTGATTTCGTTGGATATCATACGAATTGTTGTGCATGAGTTTCTTCCTTTCAGTGCTGTTTTTCCTCTGCTGTCATTCTATTCATCTCCATTCTGGTATAACCCTCCCTCCCTCCCCACCCGGTTGACATTAAGGTGTGTGGGCTGATTCTATAGGAGTCCAGCTAGGTGTAACCTTTCTTCCCTGTGGCACCTCAGTGGGATCCAGGGCTCTGGGCTCAGCGTGAACTCCTGAACTCTTCCCGAAAGAAAATCTCAAAAAAACGCAGCTGAGGAGAGGACAGAGAGAGTGGGAGGGAAAGCGAAAGACCACTACTGGACAATTAGCCCCCCTAGGAGCATAGTAGGCGGCCTCCCCAAGCCAGAATACACTGTGATGGTTTCAGAGACTGACAGCCAGAGAGGGAAACCAGAGCGAGAGGGAGATAGTGTGTGTGTGTGTGTGTGTGTGTGTGTGTGTGTGTGTGTGTGTGTGTGTGTGTGTGTGTGTGTGTGTGCGTGTGTGTGTGTGTTCTTGTTTAACTATATTCGTGGGCTCCAAAAATTGGGAATACAGTATACTTGTGGGGTCTGTGGGCTTTGTGGGGCCAAAATGCTGGACCCCACAACTTCAAAGGGCTGTTTGAGGGTTAAGACTCGGTTTTAGGATTAGGGTTAGAATGAGGTTCTGGTTAGGGTTAGGGTAAGGGTTAAGTTTAGGCATTTAGTTGTGATGGTTAAGGTTAGGGTAAGGGGCTACGGAATGCATTATGTCAATGGCGGGTCCCCACAAAGATAGTGAAACGCACTTAGTGTGTGTGTGTGTGTCGTTGTGTTTTGCATTCACATGCCCAGCGGTTGTTGTTACGGAATGAGACAGTACGTCAGGTGCCCGCAGGCGTCAATACGACCATTTCTATTATTCAGAGCTGATTAAGCGCTAGACCGTACAGCGGTGAACGCTTTTTAATGAGAGAATACAAGAGAGAAAGTTTGTCAGCTTTTTGTTTGTCTGAATCTGCCCAACGGGGGGGGGGGGACGGAGCATATTTGCCGTGCTGATTTGAGTAGTGCGCTGGTGTGTGAGGAGCAGGTTGCAACAATATGTGAGTGGTGGAATTGAAGAAGTTTATGTGCTGGTGTGCATATGACACGTGATGAAGCATTCCTTTTATGTTTTTGTATGTGAGTACAGTGTACATGCATGTATTATTCGAAATAAATGTATGTGTGTGTGAATATACTGTATGCACGCATGTGTGTGTGTGTGTGTGTGTGTGTGTATGTGTGTGTGTAGTAGAGCTGCGAAGATTAATCGATTAGTTGTCAACTATTAAATTAATCGGCAACTATTTTGATAATCGATTAATCAGTTTAAGTATTTTTTTCTGGATAAAAGTAAAATCTCTGATTCCAACTTCTTACGTGAATGTGAATATAAGTCCTCCAAACCGTACAACAATATGATATACCCACAGGAGCGTTTTTCGCGGTTTTGAACGTAAATATTGAGGTTTTAAACACTGGTTTTGGGTTCAAATCAGACCTTACTTAAGTTCCGGTTACGCATGTGACGCTGAAAGTAAACAAAAAAAACTTGCCGTTGACTTTTTATTTTCAAACTGGAAATGAACCCCCCCTCCCCTGGGTGAAAGTCCTGTGTTGGTTTGAGCCATCCACCACCACAACCTGCCTCTTCCAAATTTGGCGCTCCTACACTTCGTCACCCGACTTCCTGCTTTGCTCTCGTCATTAATACTACAGCCACTATCATCTTGGGCTTCACGAAGCAGTGATCAACATTTTCACCATTTTCTGACATTTTATAGACCAAAGAACTAATCAAATAATTGAAAAAAACAAATCTACAGATTAATCGACAATGAAAATCATCGGTAGTTGCAGCCCTGGTATGTAGGAGTCTGTACATGTGTACAGCAATTATATTCGTAAATATTACAGTATGTATATGTAAATATGCACCTAAAACAGTGTCGGTCTAAATGTGTGTGTGTGTGTGTGTGTGTGTGTGTGTGTGTCTGTCCGTCCCCTTGAGCAAATCTGATCGACCTGTGACTACATGGGGATTATGGAGTAGCACACACACACACTTATATAATAAGTGTGCATTGATGAAAGGTCAGAGCGCTATCCCAGCATCCCCCAGGCCTGCACATGGGGCCGGCAGGTCGAAGCAGGGCACAGTGCACGTGGGTTTCACCATTGCTCACCGCACTCATGTGCACATCAGACACAACATACGGCGGGCACAAGGGCAACCAGAGAGAAAAGGGAGAGGGAGCCCCAGATACACACACACACACACACACACACACACAGATAGACAGTTTGTCTGCTCGCACATACATAACCTGGTTAATGCCGGCTTTCTGAGGTAATCTTATTTCTTACATCTCAAGTAAACCAAAACCTGGTTTCCACAATCAGGTTAAAGGATTAAGAGAAATCTGGTTAATGTAGCTAGATAGGGAATCTCTCTCTCTCTCTCTCTCTCTCTCTCTCTCTACTCTCTCTTCAGACGTTCAACGAACCCCTTAGCCCAAAACAAATGCTATTTTCATGCTCACGTTAACACTTTACTGTTCAGATGTCATTTTACTGCACTGTGTTGGGGTTATTTTGTCCCAATCAGTCACTAGTGACTGGCGTATCTGTCTGTCTGTCTATTTTAGTGGACAAGGAAGCTAGAAACAGTTACCCAAACGGTTGTCATGACGATGAAAAAAATGGGCTGATTTCATCTGCTGTTTAGTCAATTTACAAAATTGTGAAAAATTATTGGGTAATCATTATCATTTTATCCCGGGAATAGTTTCCAGTAATAAAAACTATTTTCAGGAAAAAAAACACTGCTCCTGGTTGCTGCATGAACATATATATCTATATATATATATATATATATATATATATATAACTGATAATGACAGTGCTCAGCATAAGTGAATACACCCATGCTATAAGTTGACTAAAAAGAGGAATAAAAAATCATCTTTTGGAAACTGATCTTAATGCCTTAATTAAAAAAATGAGGAAAAATTTTAAAACCTTTAAGGACACCAATTTTCTTTGTGAATGAATAATGTATCGTAAATAAATAAATGTTTTCCTTAAAATACAAGGGGTATAAGTCAGTACACCCCTATGTTAAATTCCCATAGAGGCAGGCAGATTTCTATTTTTAAAGGCCAGTTATTTCATGGATCCAGGATACTATGATCCTGATAAAGTTCCCTTGGCCTTTGGAATTAAAATAGCCCCACATCATCACATCCCCTTCACCATACCTAGAGATTGGCATGGGGTACTTTCCTTAAGATCATCTCTCAATGCAAATCCGGCCAGCTATTAGGCTAACTGAAATAGACTTACTGAAAGTCACGTCCAATCCCCAAATGATTGGAGTGAGATCGGCCTCCATCAGGCGTGCGTTTACGGCCACAGACCAAATGCACAGATGGTCCCGCTGTCCGATGAACTGGACGTCAGTCTCTCTGGTTTCATCTTCCCGCCCGCGCCTCCTCTTCTATCACGTCTTGGGGTCTGAGCAGGTGTTTGGCCCCAAGTTAGAGTCCAAATCAGATCCATTTCATCTGTAATCAGCTGGAGCCCCTGGCACTGATGGAGGAGATCAGAGCGCCGCTCAAAGAATTATAAGCCGACCACGCCTGACCAGCCAACCATGACACGGACAAGGCGACCGAGGGGGGGGGGGGATTGAGCGAGCAAGAGCTTCAGTAAGGATGAAAGGAGAGAAGATGGAGATTTGAAGGCCTGCAGAATCTCCCAGGGGAGAGACATGAAAGAGCAGGGTGCTGGAGGGAGGCAGCAGCGTGGGATGCAAAGATGTTACACTGCAAACTCTCGTGGGAGTTTTATTTTTTTGACGTTTCCATCAAGTGGAAGTAGGTTGTTTAAAGTCAAACGTGGTGCTCCGTTACGCTTCAGTTTGAGGTAATTAGGATTGGAGGGGAATTCCTGTCACCATGGGTAAGGAAAGTCAATGACATCAACTTGATGCTGTTGAATTGATCAATGCATTCTCATGAACGGGTTTGTATGATATCGTATCATATGCGGCAACAAAAGTTAAGTTTAGATACCGAAATGACTAGTTAAGTTTAGGAAAAAGATCTTGGTTTGTATTAAAACACTCCGAAGGAACACACATTTCCTGGGTGAAAGTCTTTTGTTTTCCGCTCTCCAGCTTGAAAGTCCTGTGAACGCTTTTCAAACGTATGATTCACGAGAACAGGCTGAATTGATTGATGCCTCGCCGCTGGTTAGCAAATCATTAATTGTGTGCAAGCATGCACTCAGGTGCATGAAACTTGATGGGTGGCTCACATATTGATGGAGGTACTTTTTTAAAGGGGTATCTCAAACGCTTAAAGGTGCCGTAGGTAGGATTGTGAAGATCCAGGACTTAGCCAAAAAATTTGAACATCAACAACTTCTCAGTCCCTCCCCCCTTTCTGCTAAAGACCAAAACGTCTCCTAAGCCCCTCCCCCCACAAGGGAGAATGAATGCGTGTGCATGAGCAGTGACTGACACGCAGTTAGACACCCCCCCTGGCCCTGATTGGTGCATCTGAACAGGGAGCGGTGGATTTTTGCAAATCGCGCTACAGGCTGTAGGTGGTGTTAGAGGAGCCAGATTTTTTTTTTTTTTTTAATGACCATCTTCATGTAGTTCTACTACATAGGGTCAGTTTCAGCAAATATGACAGAAAGTTAGTTTTATAAGTCTTACCTACTGCACCTTTAACATCATGTTGGACGCTATGGCACGATCACACACACAAACTCTTTGGCATTCATCTTCTACATTCATACACACGCTCACACGCTGCATGCGGCTGAACAAACCGTTCTTTGATTGTCAGTCTTTCATCCGCACACACAGCTCTTTAATGTGAGTTGGTCAACATAAAGACTCAACACACCCATTTGGTCAGAGCGATATTCACAGACATGCAAGTTAATGCTATCACTTACATGTAGACTCATTCAGGCTTGATATTGCTTTAAACCGTGCATGCACACTCTCATATACTTAAACACACACCGTACCTGCTTTAAGTGTTCACCTCTGTCTTTGTACAAAGACTCTCAGATGCTGAGTACAGTGTGGGTGGTGTATGCATGTCTGATTGTCAATGGAGTGTCCATGTCTGCTCCATTAGCTTCACACTCTGAATAAAAGATCAGTTGTCTTCATCTTTCCTGTCACCGTATGGGAAAAAGCTTTTCGGTGCTATGTTGAGCTGTAAGGTTTTTGTTTCCCAGGCCTGTTGCACGCATGGCTCTGCAGCACTGTTTGAACAAGTGAGAAGAAATAGCACAATGCTGAAGTCCTTGTTGACTTCCTTCATTTCACGTTCCACAAGTCATCAATTTTGTAGGGATTGCTGTAACACGATATTTTTTCATACCGATTTCATATTCATTTTGCTCTGGACTTGAACACTGGAACTTTAAATCTCTTCTTTGATGCAACGTCACAAGCAGAGCCATTGTATATTTTGACAGTATTGTCATACAGAGCGACTTACAGCGTGTAAGCTCGGATCCAAATCACCATAGCTGTTTTGGAGGAACCTCCCTGTTTATAAAGGCTGATTTTCTGATCAAAACATTTCAGATGTATAAAAACCATTTAAATTGGTGAAATTATCATATGATAAATCTTCTTCCAAGGCTATCTGGTGGCTTCACAGACTCTCAGATAACATTTTGAACCACCAGAATACTAAATGAACTCGGGTTACAAATTATCACTTGGCAATGAATCCTTCTGTGTGGAAAATGTATCACGCTTTGAACTATTTATCTGTAAGAGCTCTCTTTGAAAGTTCAAAAAGCTGAACCGTGGCACCAAATGAACTGTTCCTCCTATAAGACCCATTTTTTTCTACTTAAGTGACATCCACTTCTTGTGTGATGGAGATTCCTCCCTAGTCAAAGGTAGGAAATGACAATCACCCTATCAAGTCTTTCTTATCTATTGTTTAGTCCTAAAAGTCTTTTTCCAAACAAATGAAAAAAACCAGTGCAGTGAGATCATAACCTCCACCAAAGCGGTTTTGTTTTTGGTTAGGTTTATTTGTCTGTCTGCCCAATTTTCATGAAACTTAGTGGAAGGATGTACAGGATAGGCCAAGGAAGAACCCATTACATTTTTTTACTTTCATTAACATTGCGAGATTAGGCATGGCCTTGGTAGAAGTCTGCATTATTTAAGTGCCCCTCTAGTTTAAACATGTTTTCAGTAACAATTTCCTCAAATTGAGTGCCATTTTCTGTATACTAATGCCATGTGCTGAATTTTTCTGTGTTGTTTCAAGATACTGACACTCAGTAATGAGGCAAAAGTCTACAGTCAGCCATGCTAGCAGCTCTGTGAGGCTGCACTTAGAGGTGCTTTGAGCTAAATGCTAACATCAGCATGCTAACATGCTCAGTGACAGTGCTATCATGCAGAGTTTCACCAGCTTAGTTTAGCGTGTTAGTATGCTAATATATAGCCTACTAATTAGCACTAAACACAAACTAACTAACTAGTTTGAAGATGTTTTTAATAACAATTTTCTTCACTTGAGTGCCATTCTCTGTATTCTAATGCCATGTGCTGCCTTTTCCTGTATTGTTTCAAGATACTGGCACTCATTTCCAGAATGTTCTTGAAACAAGGTGATTTGTAATGAGACCAGGTTCAAATTATTTTTCTGCACTGGCAGATGTTTTCATTTGTACTAGCAAAAGTCTACAGCCAGCCGTGCTAGCAACTCTGTGAGGCTGCACTTACAGGTGCTTTGAGCTAAATGCTAACATCAGCATGCTAACATGCTCACTGGCAATGCTAACATGCAGAGTTTAGCATGTTCACCAGCTTAGTTTAGCGTGTTAGTATGCTAATATATACTAAGTAGCACCAAACACAAACTACAGCCGAGGCTGATGGGGATGCCATTTGTTCTGCAGGTATGTGGTCATAAACCAAAGTATTGGACAAATAAAAAGTTAGGGAATCACCAAAATCATCACAATTCATTCTGAGCGGGACATGAATATCTATGTCAAATATCTGTAAGTCCATCTAATAGTTTTTTAGGTATTTTCACTATAAACTACAAATGTCGACTTCATGGTGGCGCTGGAGGAAAGGTCAGTAGGATTTCTCCTCTGGGGACCCTAAACTCCTGCACAACATTTCATGGCAGTCGAGCCTATAGTTGTTGAGATATTTTTCTAGTAATTACTTCTAGTCCTTTTATATCATACTTCATTCTAGAGAGTTAGTCTTGGTTTAAAAACTGAGATTCATTGTCCCACAATGCTCTTATTGCTGTTTCAGACGCTTTCAGCATTATAAATTTGTTGGGACATTTTTCAAATAAACCAATGTAGAAACCTGGCTATTGGCAGCCTCAGAAACCCATACATGTCCAACCATGTATGCACCAGTGCTGCTCCTTCCACGATGATGATTACAAAGTGAGGGGAGCGCAGCATAAAAGTCCTGGAGCCGCTCTCATCCCACCGTCCACGAGGTGTGAAATCGTTTCATCCAGTTTGTTCTATTTAGGTGAAACAGCTTCTGTGCGTGTGTGTTAGAGTTTGCACTTGTGTGTGTGTTCAAATGCTCCTGGAGCAATAAAAGGTGGAGGGAAAGGGGAGGGGACGGGGTTGCAGGAAGGAAGGAAGGAAGACAGCTGACGGTAGCTGTGTTTGTTTTGCAGGGAAGGGAGAGGGGAGATGTAGGGTGGGAGCAGTTCTTTAGTCAGTCCGTCCGTACGTACGTGTGTGTTTGTTTTTATAGTGGCAGTTATGGGTCAAAGAACATTAAGTCTGTTCCAGTGTGAAAGACAGAGTGGAGCGCGGTGGGTGATGTGCCCTAGCTCACTGACCCACAAAAGGGTCAGAGGTCGGGGTTAAAAGTCAAACAATGCCTGGAAGGACTAGCAATTAGCTGGGACTGCACCAGTGTGTGTGTGTGTGTGTGTGTGTGTGTGTGTGTGTGTGTGTGTGTGTGTGTCAACATGTGAGGAAGGGTAGGAAAAGGCTGCCAGGAAAGGAGGGTTTGGCAAAAGGAAGGGCAGTAAGAGGACAGCGGAAAGCAGAGACACAGAGCGATGAAGAAAAGAGGACAGACAGATGGGGGTTGAAAATGTTCTTGTCTTCCTTTCTTTTTCCCTGACATCCGTTCACTTCGAAGAAACGACCCTGGTTTGCTTCTCCCTACGGGCACTCATCTTACCTCCCAATACAGTCGGACAAGAATACACACACACTGAACACACACAAGCACACATTCAGGCCCCACGACAACAAAAAAATGCCCACATACGTGCTCAGCAAGCCAATCAGAACATGTGGCCTATTTCTCTGTATGTTTTAATGAGCTCTCCATTGTGGAGTGCTGACTAAAAGTATTAGGCTGCCGCGTCTCAGCTCATTAGCTAAACCAGGCTCAACAACAACACCAGCAGCTAAAAGATGATTTGATACCGCCTGCAGAGTTATGTGACGCCGCAGGACCTTAAAGAGGCCGCGGTGAGAGACTGAGCAAGTGAGTTAATTTGGTCATCAGGGGAGAGCGAGTCTGAATCTCGCTCCTAACAACACAACCAGGGATCATAAGCACCCGCTTGATCGAACGAAGAAGACAAATACATCATAGAGTGACTTCAGCTGTCTCCCCTGGCGTCCATAAAGTTCCCGCCGCAGAAGTGGCTTGCTGATTCACTGGGCAGTTTTAGCAGCACGGTGGAAACAAATGAAGAAGGCAACAACGCTGAATAGAAAACAAAATTGCACCTAGCTAATCTGTTCTTAGTTGATTGTTATTGCTCTATGGTGAATGGCGCAATTTCCAATATTGTCACTGTATGGAATCCCTGAGCGACATGCTATTAAAGCAGCTAAATGAGTCACACTGAACTGAGGACTGTTTTTAAAGGCTTTGTACAATTCCAATGTTAAATGCATGATTTTTAATTGTAACTGAGTACTTTTTTTATTGTGGAAATGCTACTCATTATTTATTTATTTTTTTTATTACCAAATAGTATATACAAGTAGACTTAACACACTAAAATACTAAAAACAAGAACAAGATTCCTGTATTAGGAATTTATTATGCAAAATTACATTTCTTGTTGTTTTACTACAATGGCATTGAGCTGTTCATTATCTGACATTTCTCCAGCCAGACATTCTAATCCCAGTTTTATTGTGTGACACATTAAAGAATCCGTGGGAAAAGTATGTGATAATCAGTGTTGCCCACAAAAACACTCCTTCCATGCTTGCCAATAACTTGCTTCACCTGGTCCGTGCTTGTAAAATATCCACCGTGCAGGGCTTCTAACCTAAAACCAGAGAATGTCTCTCTCTCTCTCTCTCTCTCTCTCTCTCTCTCTCTCTCTCTCTCTCTCTCTCTCTCTCTCTCTCTCTCTCTCTCTCTCTCTCTGTCTCTCTCTCTCTCTCTCTCTCTCTCTCTCTCTCTCTCTCTCTCTCTCTCTCTCTCTCTCTCTCTCTCTCTCTCTCTCTCTCTCTCTCTGTCTCTCTCTCTCTCTCTCTCTCTCTCTCTCTCTCTCTCTAATAATTATGATGTCATTGCAGATAATAAACAAATTCTGTGCATGTCCCTCAAAGGGTTCGTTGAAACAATAATATAAAAAAAGAGAAGAAGAATAATTATGTTCTTATGTTGTGGCAGGAGAAGACATATTTAGCTGCTAGCCATGCTGTTTGTCCTCAGTGTAGGTAGTGAAGCCAGAAATCAGTCTCCATATTTGTAAGTACATAAGAAATGCAGTTCTCTTTCTCTCTCTCTCTCTCTCTCTCTCTCTCTCTCTCTCTCTGTTTCTCTGAACCAACAGGTGCATGAGCAGTAGAGCGAGGGGAGATTGTTTTGTTATGTTTATAATCAAAATAGTATCAAAAGAAATCATCAGAATGACGTGCATACACATGAAGCATTGGGAAAATAAAACTAAATGCCGTGCCAAACTGAAAAAGACAACAACGGAACAAATCCAATGCAAAGTAGTGTATAAAAATAAGTTCACACTAAAAACATGAAAGATATTGTATACATTTGTTTTTCATAGCTTTTTTGTTTCGTGAGGAAGAAACCGTTGACACATAGATTATAGTTCCATTTCCTTCATACATATAAATAATAGTTTTTTTGTAAATATTGCATTTGTGAATGTGGAATTTGAAAAAAAAATGAAAAATGCAGTAGCGTCTTTGTCACTATAATCATAGCAACCAAAAACAATATTTCTATAGTAAATCTGTCCACAGCTCAAACTTGTATAAGACCAAAATAAATAGGAGCGAGTTGCAGGATGTTATTCACAGAAAGAGCAATTTACATCTATGCCCCTCTTTGGATGGATTTGAAAATCAAAAGAAATCAACGTTTAGTTTGACGCTTTGGCTGGTGACAAACAGTTGTGCTCCGTCAGCGGAGGAGAGGAAAGAGAGGGAGATGGACTCCAAGAAAAGCAGAGAAAGGCAGCAAACAGAGGAAGAGGAAATGATGATGTTTTTTTTAAGCTTTTCCTCAGCTGAAGCCTTGTATCCGCTGCTTTGCTACCCTCTTCCTCCTCATCTTCCCCTGCAGTGTTTACACACTGCCTCTTCACTTAATCCGGCCTTCAGGATGCCCACTTCACTCGGTTAGCTTTCAGCACAGAGACAGAAGGATGGATGTTGAGGGAAAAGAAGAAGAAACAGAAAAAACCTCCTCGTTTTTTTCCCTTCTTTTCTTACTCCATAACTCGCCCACCAATTCTCTCATTCTTTCAACCCTTCATCCCTCCCTCACTCTTTCCATCGCAACCTCTCAATCTCAATCTGGGCTCACTCAAGCGTTGGCCACCGAGGCCTCCAGCATCGATCCAATAAAGCCGGTAGCCGCCACTGCGAGGCTTGAAGAGCTTTCACCCAAACCCAGCGTTTAATCACGCTCATTAAACGGCACGCCGCTATGATCTGATCTCGGGGTGGAGGGTGGCTCTTCTTATTTTCCTCGCAAAAGTGTAATCAATAACAGTCACTGTGGTTGGACATGAGCACACACACACACGCACACGCACACACACACACACACACACACACACAAAATCTAAATTGTTCATGCCAGCACTGGAATTTAATATTCACATGTGGGAATAGATTAGGAAGAGAGAGTAGGAGAGATGCAATGTGCTACATGTACAGAGGTATTTTGTTTTTGTGCTGGGTTAAAGTAAATATAGTTGACATTTTGTTGCCCAAAATCAGAGTCAGTGGGTTCCCTTCTCCAATGAGCATGCATCATCAAAGGCGCCATTTCACTCGCTGATACGCAGTGCAGAAAGCTTATAGAAGGTGTGTGTGCGTTTCTGCGCGTGTGTGGACCTTTGCATTTCAACTCTTATGAATATGACATTAAGAAAGACCCATCAGTCCTTATATCTGCAGTGGTGAAGTTAAAGTTCAGTAATTGGTTTAGTATTAAGGTGAGAGTAATTGGACTTGGTTTAGATTATGATCAGTGAGTTGGAGATGCAGTGGGTTTATTATAGGTCACCTTTAAATTAAAGGGCCAGCTCACCCAAATTACTACTAAAAGTAGTACCACCAGTCACCATTCCCAGTGGTATCTCGCCATGCAGATTGTTTGGTTTTTTTACGTGCTGTGGTTTGAAATCTCTGGGATTTCTGCTGCCATTTGAATACAACAGAAGTGGGAGGATTTTAGCTTGTGGCACTCGTGGCATTTAAAAATGACATTTAAATGTAACAGTGACATCCCTTTGCAGACAGTGTCTTGTGCAGGTACTCGAATCCGATTGGAACTACTTTCTACCGAGAGAGAAAAAGGTCTCTATGTGAAAACCATGGATACAATGTTTTGTAGATTAGGTCTACTTCAAACAAAGTGCTTATCAGGTTATGGAACACTATCTAGAACCCCAATTTCAGATAGCATAATCATGTGGGGCGGCTTCTGATGATTTTTGTAACCTTTAGAAAACAGACAATCGATAACATACTTTTAATGTACAATTTTACGCGTTCAAGACCATGAATGTCTTTGAGAATAGAGTGTGGTCCAAATCAGTGCTATTAATTGTCGACTAAGACATGCAAAAGACTCGGGGATGCAGCCAGGAGGAGGTTATGACGGGAGGCTTGTCGCCCCGCTTTTGAGTGTGGTCATTTGAAATAGATACAAACACTTTGGTCATAAGATGAAGTCAAATGAAAGGAAAACAGAAACACCATTCTGAGATAGCAGTTTTAATTTCAAAAGGAAATATGATATATATACATATATATATATACATATATACCGTTAGCTCCGTTAGCTACATATATATATATATATATATATATATATATATATATATATATATATATATATATATATATTCCAAGTGGAAACATATACTACAAGAAAAGCAATGGCCCTAATACAGAGCTGTGGGGTACAACCCGAGAACAAATTGTTGTAAAAGATGGAGAGATTAGAAAAGGTATTGTATTGTATTGTATATTACTGTGATATTGTTACGTGGTTTTATGTTCATGATCTCATGAACAAAACAATCAAACAAACAAAGCCTTTACCCAGTGTTCATGTACTGTATACTCACGATATTCAAACAATCACAGTGACACGTTATATCGTCTATATCCATGACGTTCCGCTTTCTTTGTGTTGGAATTTTAAAGGGTAGGTTAGGGTAAATCTAGACAGCTAGCTAGATTATCTGTGCAATCTGAGTTTTCTGTTGCATGACTAAATCAACTTTTGAACGTACACGTTCCACCAAAACAACTTCCTTCCCGAGACTATTTCGCAGCGGCTCCTTACGATGCTTAGTGCTGCCCATGACGATTGTGATTGGTTTAAAGAAATGCCAATAAACCAGAGCACCTTTTTTTCCCCCCATCCCGGAATGCTGTGTGGACTAGCCAGACCCTCCTCCGCAGCACTGTAGAGGAAGGTCTGGCAACATTCTTTTATTAATTGAACTGTCCACGAATGGCATCATTGACAAAAGAATAACAGTTACATTTTAAAGTGCAGTTTTCTGCTGATACTCTCTTTCAACTAACTCAAAAAATCTGAGTGTCTTCCATGATTTGTCGCAGCCTTTTGCGATGTGTATATTGTGCAAGTTGATTTCGCGATGACGATAAAAAAAAAAAAAAAAGGATGTATTGCAGCCCTATCCCCTGCATTGTATAGGTTGTGTATAGCAGCAGAAATCTTAGAGACAGATATTTCACAACTTGGGCAGATAAAACCATCTGCATGACTAGATATCACTTGAAGTAAGTGAGAAAAGGTTTTTCTTAATGTGGGTGAATTTTTAAACAAGTAGGCCAATCAGTGTAGATTTTTTTAATGAAGACGACCGTCCAATAACAGTTTTCTTTTCATGGAAAAACAAGCAGAACATGTAATTTCTTTTTGTACTTCATGCATCATTGATTGTGGATGTGTATCAGCACAGGTGGCTGCAGCAAATCTACTGATGGCAGCAATCTAACATTATTTTCCCACTTGAACACTCTACTGATAAAAATAAATGAAGGCTGTTCACTGTTTAACTTAACATGTTGCAACTTGAATTATCACGTTTATGCTGCTAATTGATGTCACTGAGTTCACAATAGCTAAGTAACGATGTGACATACGGTAAAAGTTAATGGGCTGGCAGGTCCTCGCAAGCTGACAAAAACTTGAGAGTGTCATTGTAAGCGTGTAAGTACTATTTTTATGTAAGATTCCTCCTCTGGCGCTGTGCATCAGTCTCAGCAGCAGCAGCAGCGTAACAAGTCAATCATCCTGTGCTGTTATTGGACTATAATGTCGCTCTGTAGCCGCACACTTGACATGTTCATTAGGTATAAACCAATTCATTTACAACACAGTGCTATTGGATTGTCCTTGCCTTGACATTCATTTCTCAACACTTTGGTTGATGTGTTGCCAGCGCCAATTACCTTTGATAACTCAGCCCGAGTTTATTATACTGCTTGGCTTGACAAGATAAGCTATTTCTGAGCTTTTTTGAGTGCCGATAGCTGGATTGTCGCTCAGAGTGAGGGAGGGATAAAAAAAACAACCTTCCTGCATAACCCCCCCCCCCCGGCCAAAAGTCATTAATAAATAATTTTTTTTGGCAGACACACACAGCGGCACACACACATTGATTACAGCGTTGTCTTTGTTTGCTTTAATGATTTGCATAACTCATGTTTTACATTATTATACATTTTGATGACCATGTTAAATTTCATAGTACATGTTTTTCAAAGTGACTAATGTGTCTTTCAGTGCAGCTTGAATGTGCTGAACATTTGTTTGTGTGGCTTTTTGAAAAATGTGCAAGTTGTAAATACTGTTACTGGAAAGAAGGGATTCTTCAACCGAGCCAATAAAGGAAGTGAATTGCTGCTTCCAGCTGATGTGTTGGTTTTTCTTTCTCTCGGCAGGCTGCCAGGAGCCGGGCTGCTCTATCCAGTCCCTCTGATCAACTGATTGATCCCTCGATCCATCACTTCAACGCCAGTTCCGACGAATGGGAGCTGATATGGGAGCCATGGCCGGGACCAAGGTCTTGCTCCTGGTGTTCCTGGTTGGATGGGAGAAGTCGCTGGGTCTCAACTGGAACCCCATCCCACGCAAGACTGTTCGGTACCGAGGTGAGTGAGCAGTGTATTTCCAGCTGATAGAGGAGTTCGTCCTCAGGGGCCACTGAAACTTTCCAGAGAGAACCAGACTGAGAATTCCGTTAGGTATTGGCTCCTTAAAGTCATAATATAACAAAAAATACATTTCCCCTGTGTTCGTGTGTTCATTTGACTCCTGTTACATGCTAACCATTTTTATATCAAAATCGCTCTCTTTTCTCTTCCTAAAAATGAAAAAAAAAAGAACATTTTTAATGACTCATCCTGAACTTGCGGTAATAGATTCATCAAGGTTAGCTGGTTGCCCCAAAGGGGATTTGAGCTAGCAAAGTAGCTAGCAAACTGGTATCTTCACACAGACAGTTCCTAGGATATTGCTCTGCTAGCTACCTACGAGCTAACGGTGAAGTGTGTTTTTTCTATGGTGGGTGAAGTAAAAATACTCGAAAATGATTTTGTTAACATATATTTGGTATATATCAAGAGATAGTTGAACAGTTAACACAGGGATACACAATTAGAAGTAGAATTTTTAATTTCACTGTGTCTTTAAAGGCCTGTTCACAGTGGTTAAAACGTTGGTTCCATATAGTGACTACACGCAGGGCTAGTTGGTGCACTACTGTAGCTGGCTAGCTAGCAGCCGGAAATCTGAGCTTCTTTCTATTTTCTCCAAACTGGGCCGTTGCTGGGCTCACTAACTGTCAGATACAAGCAAGCTTGGTCGATAACAGGATAAAATGTTCACACCGTTTATTTTTTTGGGGCTTTTCCGCCTTTCATTTTTGACAGGACCGCTAGCTGAGAGAGCAGGTGAAGACATGCAGGAAATAGTCACAGGTTGGAGTTGAACCCTGGACCTCTGCGTCGAGGCATAAACCTCTCAGTATATGTGCACCTGCTCTACCACTGACCCAACCCTGCCACTGCAAGGTGTATTTAATGAATTTATACCATTGACTTCTATCTCTTTACAGTCTGACTAACTGCCCCAAACTATTCCCTTTTTAGTGGATCAGCTTATACTCCGACAGACGGGTGGTAAATAAAAAAACAGCAACTGGCATACATAGCTTCTATCTGTTCTCTGTTGTCTCAAAGATCAGTACTGTTAATACAGCTTGCTATTGGTGAACCTCCAGATTTACATACACCAAAGATGAACCTGACACAAAACATTTACTTTCCTGCCTTCGACCAAATGCACGGAGGCCAGGCCTCAAGATGGATTTTAAGGATGGCGGCAGTTGGTAGAATCCTCCACGTTGGCCTTGGAACGATTTAACTGGTCAGACATCTAAATACAAAAGCAGTAATTTCAGAAAAGTATTCCATTACAGCAACCAGGGAGGATTTTCCATTATATCAGAGTTGGATGCTTTCTGATTTTGTGTTAAGAGGTCGACATCAACCCTCAGTAAAACAATACATCAGTCTAATCCTAGGGCTCAACTGCATTTGCACTCTTTATCTCGGCCCTCCTCTGCAGCCAGACCCGACTTTCTTCACAGAACAATGCCAATTGTTGCAAGCTGAGAAATAGTCTTTTTTTTAATCCCTCAAAGGAGAAGTGCTGCATTCTCTCTCTTGGGGATTAGGGGAATACTATAAAGAAAGGGAAAAAAATAAGGAAAAGCTCACCTCTCTGTACCACCTATTCCACCGTTCATCCCATATCTATCTCTCCATTCCCTTCTCTTCCTCCTCTGTTTGCCTTTTATCTTTCCCCTCCCCTTTTTTTGCTTTGTATGCTGCAGCTCATCGTATGAACCCCAAATGCTCTTATGGCGTTTTCACAAAGAGCTCAGATTTCAGCCGCTCTTGAGGAGAATGGCGCTTGGTGGCGGTGGGGTGTGGAGATATTTCAAACCCAGCTTTCTCATGCTCTCCCCCCTTCCACTTCTCCCTTTTTTTTCCATACAGTCCTCCTCCTTCCTCTCATCTCTCCATGTTACAGTCGTCACTGGTGTTGTGGTGGCATGTGAGGACAGAGGATGGGGGGCGGAAACTATCGATAGGGTGTCGATACGTTCTGGGTAAATGCTCCAGTACTGCGTGACAAAGCAAAGCTAGTGAGCGGCCCAGATTTTGCTGCACTTTGCCCAGAGCACTCTTGTGGTAAAAACACACCAGACAGGGCCAACAGGGACAGCTACGCACTCATGGTCTTATATGGAAGGAGCAAAACAACTGCACAACCTAAAAGTATCTAATTTTCAGGATTTTCTGAAAAAAAACCTGGCTGTAGAAACAATTCATCTTTAGAATAAAAGCCTTGTTATGAAACACGGGAGAAGGAGGATCACGTCACTTCTATCGTACTTGATTCGAGTGTGGCACTTGAGTGGAGAAAGATTCTTGACATAAATTCATTTGCATTGGAAACAAGTGGGATTATCTTACACGTTGACAGCTTGCTCCACATGGTTAGAGGAAGAGAAAATATGAGATTTTCATGCTCAATACTGGGTAAAATGACTTATATGGAAGGGTGCTTGCCACGGTGCTGAGGAGGAGATAGGAGAGAGACGAAATGGAAAAACAAAGCTGCAGAAAGAGCGCGGGGGGGGTGGGGGGTGGAATGAGAAGAGAGAGAGGAGATACATAATGGAAGGAAAGCAAGAGAGAGACAGGTGGAAAGACATAGAGAGAGACTGGGAGAGAGAGACCGGTCACTAACTGCCTTAAAAGGACAGAAAGTAGCTGCAAACGACTGTCTGGAACGACAGAGAAAGGAAAACACACACACACACACACACACACACACACACACACTCTGCGCTTCATTTTGCATGGAGGCATCTCCCTACACAGACACACAGCTTCCATGTTAACTTACGTACGTGTATGTATGTGTGTGTGTGTGTGTGTGTGTGTGTGTGTGTGTGTGTGTGTGTGTGTGTGTGTGTGTGTGTGTGTGTGTGTGTGTGAGAGAGAGAGAGAGAGAGAGAGAGAGAGAGAGAGAGAGAGAGAGGTGCAGTTGCATGCAGTGTGACTTTGAAAGACAGGCAGACAAGAAGACAAGCATTGAAAAAACAGAGTAAGAGAAAATGTGGGGGCAGAGAGGGCGTGTGTGTTTATACCTATTTGTGTAGAGCGAGAGAGAGAGAGAGAGAGAGAGAGAGTGTGTGTGTGCGTGCGTGCGTGCATGCGTGCGTGCATGCGTAGGTGCGTGTGTGTCTGTCTATCTAATCCGCCTTTGTTTATATGTGTGTGTGAGTGTGTGTACTGCTTAGGCTGGCAGTCTGAGGGATTTGGAGCTTCTGGCAGTGTGTGTGTGTGTGTGTGTGTGTGTGTGTGTGTGTGTGTGTGTGTGTGTGTGTGTGTGTGTGTGTGTGTGTGTGTGTCATGGTGGGGCAGAGATGGTTGAAGAGATAATATTTACCCCCCACACCACCACACCACCACCCCCGCCCAGCAATTACATGAGGCTTACATGAGGCTGCAGAAGAAGAAACACCAACATCCTCTCTCTCTCTCTCTCTCCCTCTCCCTCTCTCTCTCTCTCTCTCTCTCTCTCTCTCTCTCTCTCTCTCTCTCTCTCTCTCTCTCTCTCTGTGTGTTTGTCTTTCTTTTAATATTAATTAATATTCACCTCTTCTTCTTTTGTGTTTTTTAAAAGTCACATTTTGACATTTTTCATTCCTCGCGACCCATGTGTCACACTTATGGAGGGGATAAAAATCCCAGTTTGCTCCTAATGAGCCATTGTATGTCCTAACATTATGTGTGGCCCTTATAGAGCTGCTAATGAGCACTGTAAATTTACATAATTATCTAATCACTGACATAGTGCAATATTTCTTTTCACTTTTATGTGGTTTGTCTTTCATATATTCACATTGTGTTCATATTGTACACGTTTCTCATTCATACTTTCTTGCTAAAGGCCTTTTCATGCATACATTTTTACTTGATGTTAAAGTAAAAGGCTGATTTTACTGTATTCCATTGTTTTCTTAGTGCCCACAAATCCCATGAAAAGACCAAAACCAACAATATTTAAATCTGTCTCTCAATAATCTCTGATTAGCTATCCTGTCTGTGGCACTCAGCTCCAAGTACATTGGTTCTTATTGAAGACTTCAATATAAAAGCAGGTCACAAACACAATTTAAAAAGGTGAAGTCATTTTCTACATCAGCTGGGCATTGTGCTTTGTAGGTTTTAGCAAACCACTCAAACAGGAGTAAATGTAAAAATGCATTTGTTGGAGACTAATTTGAGCTGCAGATTCAAACACATTCAGAGTATGTACAGCACCTGGACACTGTGTGTGGGTTTAAAGGGGAACTACGCCCATTTTCAAAACTCATACATGTTATTCCGATGGTCTAAGGCAGTCCAAAAATATTAGATATTAGTCTCTCCCAAATCAAACATCTAAAGTGTAAAAACTCAAATTTGTGATGCTATCAAGTAAAAAGTCTGGAATTGCTCCATAGACAATGAATTGGGACAGATGTTCCAGAGGGGGAATGTTCAATATACTGTTTGGGTACATTTTCTGTTTCAGAACCGAGAATCACAACTTAATGACGACTCTAAACTACACCTGCTTGGGAGACAGAAGAAAATTTGGCTAGCCGGCTCAACTGCAACCAAGAAAATGATAGTTCAACGCTGGCTCGCCCCCCCCCCCCACTCGCTTTGTATAAAACAGTGGTTGGCGTACTTCCTAGACATAATTATGCTTGAGCTCTCTACAGCGAGGATTAACAAAGCCAAGTCATCGACTATAGACCTATGGAGAAACGCAGCAGTACAGGTATCGGTCCAGGCCACACCCCCACCCTCCAGCAGCATGTCATAGGACCTTTAACATGTTATTTCTCCTTTCAAAAGTCACATATAGTCAAACTGGAGTTGCAAGTATTTTTACTTCATTTGTCAAGTTGAGTCTAAACTGGAGCCTGACTCGAGACATTTAACTCTTTATGTCTTTTCATGGGATTTGTTGACGATAAGAAAATATATATCACCAGCGCCTCCTTTAAAAGTAAAAGTTTTTCTTTCTAACTTGTTTTCTGTCTTTCAATCTGTTTTCATTCTGCTCTATGCTTTTCCCTCCTGGTTCTTACTGAACTGGTTGCACCTGATTGGAGCATCCATTATGTTGTTTAAAGCTTTTTTCACGCCCCTTAACCTAACCTTTTCCCATTGAGCACAGAAAATACTTCAGCTGATAATGCGCTGTCTTCTCCCACTCCTTGTGCTGTCTTTTTCTCTCACTCTCTTTTTCACTTTCTCCTGTTGGGTTCATACACTTACACACACACACACACATTCACACACACACACACACACACACACACACACACACACACACACACACACAACCACACATGCACCTCTTAGACAAGTCCAATGACAGAGGCCAGTAAGCCAAAACTATGACAAAACGCAGCAGCTGTGGTTAAACAAAGAAAGGAAGAAAGAAAGAATGAGAGAAAGAAAAGCAGTAGTGAGGTGAAGAGGGTAGGAGAAATAGAGCCCTTAAAAAAACTTGATATGTTGTTTGAAAACCTAGCCCGCTTTGATGCAGCACACGAGCCCTGCATCTTAAAAGAAAAGCCAAAGAAAATGCATGGCTCTTGATTTAGAGAAAGAAAGACAGAACGAGAGATTGTGGGAGAGAAAAAAACACTGAGCGGAAAGAGAGTTGAAAAGGGCCGGGCCTCTGACCTCCAGAAGCCTCTCTCTCTCTCTCTCTCTCTCTCTCTCTCTCTCTCTCTCTCTCTCTCTCTCTCTCTCTCTCTCTCTCTCTCTCTCTCTCTCAACCTTTCTTTTTTTCCCCTTTCTTTCTGTTTCTCTGCCGTATCTCCCCAAACCCTCCAATTACAGTAATGAGTAGTTGAGAGCAAGGCAGAGAGAGGCTGTGCGTGACTGGGAGGATAAATGGGAGAGAGGGAGGGAGGGAGGGAGGGAGGGAGGAAAGAAAGAAGATTCATCACCACTTTTTACCTGCTATGAGTGGCACTCATCCCCTGACCCTGCGCACGGTTAGTCAGTGAAGATTAACAGCCGGGAGCAGGTGTCAGGACCTGGACTGCTCTCTGTTGTCATTCTGGCTTTGTGAGAGCTGATGTGCAGGGCAAGTGGGCATGTGGATTCAAATGAAAATGCCACTTAAAGGCTCCTCTTATCCAAAGCCCCCCCCTCCCCGTGTATTAGAAGTGCCACCATTGAAATTATATTCAAAATCACTGGCGTCCTTTTACCTAACACGTAAAACAAAAGTGAAAGTGAACATCTCATGAGATAAAGTCACATATGGCCACATGTGGTTTCTTTAGATATTGCTCTGACATCACATTTAATAACAACTTTACATGTATGTATGTTCACATATGTAATGGATTCAAAATGACATGAGACAAGCACGCTTGGTTTTCACATATTGTATGTTTCCAGGTAAAACACACATTTCATGTGTTTTTTTACTTAATGATGCAGTTTGATTACATAATGATTGCATAAATTATATAAATGATACAGTATACAGAGGGTTAACAGGTATATAATCAGCAACCGTTTTCAAAGTCAAGTAAGTTAAAGTCATTTAACAAGCAAAAATGGCCAAACATTTGGTGGTTTGTGCACCTCAAATGTGAGGATTTGCTAAATGTCTCAGTTTATTTGATTGTAAATTGAATATATATTTGGTTTGTGCAGTTTTAATTGGAGAGAAAAAAACTAGACATGGTCCGATACAATTTTTTGCTTCCCGATACCGATTCTGATACCTGAACTCCGAATCCGATACCAGTGTGTCATATATTTTATTATGTTTTAACAGCTGAATACTACTATCCCTGTATGGATGTGATATGATTTCTATCTTTGTTGTCAGTCTGGCTCGGGTTAAACTCTTTGTGAAACATGAACAAACACAAACAATGAACGCCACAGAGCTTTCTTTTATTATCCAGTTTGACGGTCAGTTATAACGGAAAAAGAACATAAATAAACTACTTTAACGTAGGTTTTCTTTAGGGCTTTATTACGGTTTCTGAATCTCGCAGCTCTCCGAACGAACCAGACCACATGTTCCACATGTTGTGCCTCACATAGCCGCACATGTCTGCCTCCTCCACAGATTGTTTGAGCAGGAAATGAGTCTATTATGCCCGGCATTCACAATAACTTCACCATGAGTACCCAGTCATTCAAAGGCGGTGGTACTGAGTAATCAGTAACAGTACCCAGCTGGACAGAAATCTAGACCCACTGCCTGAGGCTGTGATCATAATGCTTGTTGGGGTTGGTAATTCAATCCCCAACCGCTCCTGTCTACACTCAAACATAGGGCTGTGCAATCAATCGAATTTTTATCACGATTATGATTATGTATATATGACATATATTATGTAATCGAGGAAAACTGTTATTTTTCTTTATGTGTTTTGCAACTCAACTCTTATTTTGTCTTGTGTTCTGAATGTAAAAAAGTGAATGTATAGAAAAACAATGTAGGAACTACAGTTCCTTTTAAAATATACTTATAAATACAGAACTGAGACTTATGGAGTTGTTTTTGTGAAAAAACTTTACTTCCACATCTGAAACAGCCAAACCAGTAACGGGATGGAGCGCGGTTAATTTAAACCATAGAAAAAACAATGGATCGCAATGGACAGTTGGGACACTGAGGAAGTTGTAAATGTTTATTTCCTACTCTTTAGAAATGTTAGTCGTTGACCAAGAATTCCCCCGTTCTTCTGAATCACCAAACACTTCTCATTTTTGGGCATGTAAATTGTTCGGTGAGTCAAATGTCCAAACTGTAGCAGCGCCATGCTGCTCCCGTTGAACTCCACAGGCTACCGTCTCTCTCCCTTTGTGTGTTACAACATTGGGTTACTCTTTACTTGAAGGTATCTACATAAGAGGGACACGACACTGTCATGAACACATGACACTGTCCTGACACAGTCATGACACATGAACCCTAACCCTAACCATAACTCGTCATGACAAAAACCGAATGACACTTACTAAAAGAAGCGTTATGTCATAAGCGTTTATGACTTGTTTATAATGTTTATGACACGTTCATGACAGTGTCATTTCACTCTTATGTAGATACCTTCAAGTGAAGTGTAACCCAACATTGTAATAAAAAAGGCCTAACTCTCCCCAGCTGGTGCCCGCTGCTGTTCCAGTCACACATGCTGAACCACGACTCTGGAATGGAAAAAGCCTCACTTGTGGCATCAACTAGCTCTTGATTTGTTCTGCTTGTTGTGGACTGCAATGGCTACACCCCCCCCAAGAAACTAGGCTGTTTCATTGCCACTCCCCACCACCCCGCTTTCATCTTACAAATTCACCCTTTGAAAACCATCCCCCCACTGGGCTCACTTGTTCCGTTGTTGCGGTAATCCACTTTAACCACTTCTTCTCCTCCGACTCTCCCACCCCATCATCTCGCTCTCCCAACTCTGGGCTCCATTCAATCCTTCGATTGCCGTGACTGTTTTAGGGCTCCTGCACACTGCCTGCGTGGCGTGAGCGTGGCGTTTCTGTTGCGTGGCGGCTGCGTGGTGTTTTCTATGTCTTTGCACACCAGAAATGTGTCTGACGCGGCGCTGCTGCTGCTGCTAGCCTTGTCTGTACACATGTATGTTTCCCATTGATGAAATGAAATAGTGTGTTCTTCAATTTTATTTTGTCAATATTTTTGTGTTTGTACATTTGTTTGCACATATTTCGATATGTATATTTTTATATTTCAATTCCCTTTCCTGAGATAATAAAGTCCATGTTATTGTTTTAAATTACATTTATATCTGCATTTATGTCAAAACCTAGAGACTTTCAAACATCAAAATGTCATTTATTAAATGTATTTGTATCAAAATGACATATAAACATATTTTTGTATTCTATTTTGCCTGGAAACGCTTCCAACACACTTGCGTGTCGCCTGAAAAATAGGCGTCGGTCCTATTTCTAGCATGCAGTGTGCAAGCTCTAACCTGTTAACATGGGAGCCAAAATAAAAAACGGACACGCCACGCAGCTGACACGCTCACGCCACGCAGCCAGTGTGCAGGAGCCCTTAGGCATGGGCTGGTTACCAGTTTCAAGGCATACCGCGGTTTGAAAAAGTCACGGTTTCAAAACCACTGGAATTTTCCGTCATACCGTTTCCATTTAATTGTTTGTATTAGTCTTCAAGGACAGATAGTGCAGTTTAGAAAATAAAATGCTTCAATGGAAACCAAGTTCTTTCCTTTTTTTTTTTTTACCCAGACATTTCAAAATACTACGTTTTAAAGCTGTAATTGCAATACTGTGAAATCATGATATTTTTGCTGAATCACACCACCACAAGCTCATACCAGCCCATGCCTAGACTGTTTTATGAAAAACTCTAATGGTAAAGCTGTACAGGAAATATACAGATGCTCCATAACCGATAAGACAAGGGCTTACACATTTAAGCCGTGCAGAGACGAGTCATTATTCAGCTTAAAAACATTTGAATGTACTTGCTATTGTTCTTCATGGCATATTGATTCTGTCACAAGCAACTTAAGTACGTGAATTCCTTGCGTCGAATAATCCCATAAATATACAAAGCAGATAATGTACTGTATAATAACCTAAATTCACTCCACGGTTGACGGCGACTGAAGCTATTTGTGCAGATCTAGCTAGTAATAGGCATGTATATCGCTCCCTTTCTTGTCTCTCTCTCTATATCCATGCTCTCATTCTGTCGCACACCTGACTCGTGTGAACTCGTCATCTGTTCGGCAGACAAAGCTTGTGCATCCACGTGGGAATGTGTGTGTGCTTTTGCGTGCGCGGTGTTGTTTTTTTTCTGTCAAAGAGGGTACCTGCTCAGACGGGGGTCTGGCTGGCGCACGCACGGTTATATCTGCTTTATGTTTGTGTGGGCGCTGCACAAAGTCTCTGCCTGCTCTCTCTGTCTGTCTCTGCCTCTCACTCTGTGTTTGTCACTGCTTCAAAGTTCTCCCTTAAAATAGGCTTTTAATCATAGTTTGGTGTGCGTGTGGCTTGGCGGTTAGAAGCTATAAGCAGAGGCTGGGTGTATTTATAGCAGACAGGGAGAGGGAGGCTGGAGCTCCCCTGGAAGGAAGGCCGGTGGAGGCAGATTACAGAGGCCAGGCCTGGATTGAGACGTTTTCAGCCGGCCATGAAGCTACAGGGTGCTCCCCCCCCAATCGTCCCGCCCCTCCTGCCCTGGCCCACATGGGAGCTTTGTTTGGTCTGGCTCGGTTTGGCTTGGTTTGATTTGGGCTGGGCTGGATGGTGAAGCCGGGACATGACCCTTAGGTACCCTATTTAACCAGGAATACTCCCATAGAGACTCAGAGTCTCTTTCACAAGGGAGTCCTGGCCAAGACAGCATAAAAAAAGTCGGACTTAAACAGCAAGTTACATCAAACATCCATTAGCGTTTCCATCAACGTATTTGTTAATGCACATTTTGAAGTGTCGCATTAGAAAATGTTGATGGAAACGGCAAAATTCGAAAAAATTTGCTCGCTCAAGGTGGTATTTGCCTTTTTCGAAAAAGAGTTAATGCACAAAATGGGAGATGGAAACAGCTTTGCCGGATAAGTTGTGATTTAGACAACACGTCATAGTCACATGACTGATAGGTATCCCTAACCCTAAAAAAATATAAAAAAACCCTAAAAAATGTTGCGGGAGGATAGGGCTTAAATTGAAGGGAAATATAGGAACACAAGACCTAATTTTGAAAATGTCCTAGAAATGTGGGAACATAGGGCCTGATTTTCAGTGAAAAAAAAAGTCTTAGAAATGTGGGAACATAGGGCTGACACCGTCTTGCTGACACCAAATGTCTCAACCTTGTATTCTGCACAGGTGGCCAACTTGTACAATGCTACCTCTCTCCATTTAGCCAAAGAACTCAACTTTTAAACTCTTTGATTTAGCAAGCCGGTTTGCAAGCTACGACCATGCGTAACGTCAACTAGTGACGAAACCACGCTTTGAATAGTCTAGTTTATTCGCTCTGAACCAGTTGATGGTTTAGAGCGAATAAACGCCCATGTGATTGGTCTAAAGAAATGCCAATAAACCAGAGTGTGGTTGTGTTATACTTTGCTACATTTTATCATCCTCTTGAAAATGTTTTGTCACCAGTTGTATACTGGGACTGTGTGACAGTTGTCCCTTGAGGTGCACTCAAGGACAAGGCACTCTCATATTGTAGCCTTCTCTCATGAGTTACTCCATATGGATCTGTTCACTAGGGCTGCACAATCAGGGTTTTTTTCTGGCTCAGAATTGGCTTTGGGCGGGGGGGGTGACGCACAACAGTTAGCATGATCGGTCCGTGTACAGTAAAGGCAATGAGTCTGCGTTACCTTATGTTACCTTATTTGACAGAAATCTATGCATTTTCCTGTTATTTCTGACCATTTTAAAGGTCCCATGACATGATGCTCTTTGGATGCTTTTATATAGGCCTTAGTGGTCCCCTAATACTGTATCTGAAGTCTCTTTTATATAGGCCTTAGTGGTCCCCTAATACTGTATCTGAAGTCTCTTTTATATAGGCCTTAGTGGTCCCCTAATACTGTATCTGAAGTCTCTTTTATATAGACCTTAGTGGTCCCCTAATACTGTATCTAAAGTCTCTTTTATATAGGCCTTAGTGGTCCCCTAATACTGTATCTAAAGTCTCTTTTATATAGACCTTAGTGGTCCCCTAATACTGTATCTGAAGTCTCTTTTATATAGACCTTAGTGGTCCCCTAATACTGTATCTGAAGTCTCTTTTATATAGACCTTAGTGGTCCCCTAATACTATATCTGAAGTCTCTTTTATATAGGCCTTAGTGGTCCCCTAATAGTGTATCTGAAGTCTCTGTTATATAGACCTTAGTGGTCCCCTAATACTGTATCTGAAGTCTCTTTTATATAGGCCTTAGTGGTCCCCTAATACTGTATCTGAAGTCTCTTTTATATAGGCCTTAGTGGTCCCCTAATACTGTATCTGAAGTTTCTTTTATATAGACCTTAGTGGTCCCCTAATACTGTATCTGAAGTCTCTTTTATATAGGCCTTAGTGGTCCCCTAATACTGTATCTGAAGTCTCTTTTATATAGACCTTAGTGGTCCCCTAATACTGTATCTGAAGTCTCTTTTATATAGACCTTAGTGGTCCCCTAATACTGTATCTGAAGTCTCTTTTATATAGGCCTTAGTGGTCCCCCTAATACTGTATCTGAAGTCTCTTTTATATAGACCTTAGTGGTCCCCTAATACTGTATCTGAAGTCTCTTTTATATATACCTTAGTGGTCCCCTAATACTGTATCTGAAGTCTCTTTCCCGAAATTCAGCCTTGGTGCAGAATTACAGCCACTAGAGCCAGTCCCACAATGAGCTTTCCTTAGGATGGGCCATTTCTGTGTCTGTAGCTTTAAATGCTATTGAGGAGGAGAGAGGGGGGCCAAGGTGGAGGGTGGGGGTGTGGCCTTGACCAACTGCCATGCTTTGCTTGTTTTCAAGCCATGATGTCTCTCTCTCTCTCTCATGGGTGGGCCAAATTCTCTGGGCGGGCAAAGAAGAGAAAGGGGGGGTAACCTTTCCCCTTATGACGTCATAAAGGGAAGATTCCAGATCGGCCCATCTGAGCTTTCATTTTCTCAAAGGCAGAGCAGGATACCCAGGGCTTGGTTTACATCTATCACCATTTCTAGACACTGGGGGACCATAGGCAGGCTGGGGGAACGCATATTAATGTTAAAAAACCTCATAAAGTGAAATTTTCATGCCATGGGACCTTTAAAAAAACTAAAATGTATATTATGCACGAGTAAATGAAACCCAAATTAACAAAACTGGTTAATATTAACATTAAATAAATCACGAGAGAGTCCGTTACAGCCTGACTCTGGGGATAGAACCAAGATAAGCTTTCATATTCAAGTTTATGTTCTGCTTGTTCAACAGCTGTTTGGTAAATAGCTCTAAAACACATTTAAAGAGGATTTGAAAATGTCGTTAAAAAGCTTACAAAAACAGTGAAAAAAAAGTCAAATAAAACGCATAAGAAATCAACAAAACCATCTGAAAAAGTGACTAAAGACAACCAAAACATTGAAAAAAAAAAAACTTTTACATTTTTAAAATTATGACCCAGAAAAACAAAAACCTGCATTGTCAATGGGAAGACAACACAAGGGTTAAATGTATTGTCATCAACCATAAATTACACACACACACACACACACACACACACAGGGCTGTAGAATACGTTTTATGACCCTGTTTTTGTAGCACAGTCTCACGCAGCCAGTGAAGAGGTCTCATGGTGCACTGAGTGATCTCTGATCATTTCTGTTTCCAGTGGCAATGACCTCGGTCAGGCCCTCCGAGTTCTCAATCTTATGTATTCTCCCTTTCTAGTCGCCTTTAGTTTGTAGTTCTCCTCATCTGTTGGACTCATTACGCCTCCCCTCGTCTCTGCCCTCCGTTTCTGATTCGCACTCTTTTATTTATAGTCTCTCTTTTCTTCTGCTCCCTACAAACTGTTGTCTATAAGCATCAAAGGCCTTGTAATTTAACCCAAACCACCCATACAAGCACACACACATGCACACACACGCACACACAAACACACAAACACACTTAGCAGCAATCCTTGAAATGATGGGAAAAAATCTTTATTTATAGTTTAAACAGTATTCAAATATCTTACATGTGATAAATATAGAGCTGATTCAGAACACAGTGGAAGGACAGGATTCTAGGTGCTGCATTGATGTATATTCAGTGCAAGGTCAGTTGTATAATAAGCTTCCTTTATGCTTTGGAGTGTATGGATTTTAAGATGTTTTTCGCTGAGTTTTTCTCGTTTTCTTCTAAGTCATTATTTTAACAGAGTATTGCTTTTTTTGTGGCAAAGTTTTCCTTACTCAGTTCTCCACAGCTGTAAAAACATCTGAAGTCTGATGTCTCTTAAACCTACAGATGGTGTTTACATACACTCACACACTGGCGTTCAAAAAACATGCACACATGTACACTTGCACATAAATAGTGACGAACCACAGGTGTGGACAGCCTTGTGTCTGTTATAGGGGAACCAATGCTCACTCAGGTTACAAAGCACACACACACACACACACACACACACACACACACACACACACACACACACACGCGCAGCAGGTAGCCTCAGGGCTAGGGTGGTGGCAGATGGTAAGTGCTTGCCTCTTAATGACAGAGCCGCTGATCACTTCAAACAAGTCACTCTGAGCAAAACTTTCCCTCTGCTGGTGGAGAGATGTTCAAGTCGCTGAGCAGGTACCCTGGAGAACACTGTTCAGGACTCACACTGCGTGTGTGTGTGTGTGTGTGTGTGTGTGTGTGTGTGTGTGTGTGTGTGTGTGTGTGTGTGTGTGTGTGCATGTATATGCAAATACAATGTGTCTTTTAGCTTACCCATAAACTTTGTATATTCTGTGTGTGTGTTCAGACGTGCAATGATTTGTGTGTATAGCTGCATCCATGTGTGTGTGTGTGTGTGTGTGTGTGTGTGTGTGTGTGTGTGTGTGTGTGTGTGTGTGTGTGTGTGTGTGTGTGTGTGTGTGTGTGAAGTAAAGTAAAAGTGTGTCAGCTCTGGAGTTTTCTTGCCCGGCTGTGTGGAACACAGCAGATGTGCTCAGTTCTCCCCTGAGGATGGCCTCTCTCTCTCTCTCTCTCTCTATCTCTCTCTCTCTCTCTCTCTCTCTCTCTCTCTCTCTCTCTCTCTCTCTCTCTCTCTCTCCACTCACTCTAATCAAGCTCCCTCATCCGTACATACCCTCCAATGTTTATACACCGCTGCTCTTCACATAATAAGCTGACTTCAGTACTTATCCCCCTTCCTTCCTTTGGTTACTTATTCCCTCCTCTCCTCTATCTCTCTCCTTCTATACCACTCACAACATGTCCCCTCTCAGGTCTTTTTTTAACTATTACTTAACCAGATAGACTGTTTTCTATAATGTTTCACACATAGTTTAAGTGGAGTTTATTGTGCCGTGATATTCAAAATTCTGTTTTAGAGGCTTTTTTATTGTTAATTATTGTTATACTCCAATTGTATAGCATTGCCAGAGAATAAATTATTACTGTAAGATAAAATAACAAGGGGGAATAAGATTGGAAAAACAAATAAAGAAAGAAAAATACACAAATACAAAATAATGTCTTTCATGATGAGCTTGTTTTTCTTGATTCTGGCGCCACCTTTGGTCTAAAATTGTCTGTTCGTTGATGCTTTGCACTCAGTTTTAAAGCAATGTTGTTTTTCCTATAAAATAAATAAATAAATAGCATCACTTCCTGTGCAGCAGGTAAACAAAGGGATCGCCCTGTATTTGAAGCAAATAAAACAAAATCTTCCAAGAACTGGCTTTCGGGTGAAGGACTATTATTTGGTATCAAGCTTCCAGTAACAAGCTCACTTTTCTAGCCTTCCTTTATTTAGTCTCACACACACACACACACACACACACACACACACAGCACAGCACAGCACAGCACAGCACAGCCTGCTCCATGTATATACGTCTATTTAGTCCCAACTAGGCCACAGCATCACATGAGCAGTTAGTCACACCATAAATCACACCGGTGCCTGTCGTTCCCTCCCTGGATCTCAGCTGCTATTTTCAGGCGGGGAAACGGCTAAAGAAGTGAAAATATTCATGCTGTAAAAAAAACAACGGAATATTCTTATTCACTTTATGAGATCACAGTACGTGCAGGGCGGGCTGTCGTCGCCTTGGGTTTTGCACACATTCTATCAGCCCCGAGAAAGTGAGAGAGAGGAGGAGAGGGAGAACAAGGTGACACTACAAGCAACATGAGTGTGGATAATGAAAACTAAACACCATCCTTTCTCTCTTTCCTCCCGTCTCTGTCTTGCTTTCTCATCTGCTCTGCGCCACTAGTTTGTCTGTAAATGCTAGTCAGGGGATTTGAACGGGGTGTGTGTGTGTGTGTGTGTGTGTGTGTGTGTGTGTGTGTGTGTGTGTGCTGTGAGTAGGTGCCTCTTTTTTAAATTTTGATGAAAACACAGGCGTCATCTCTGTTTTTTTTAAACAAACCGTGCAGATGGGACCGTGGAGAGAACATTTTGTGATTTTCTCATAATCCTTTTGTGATTGTTTGTGTCCGTCTGCGTGCACCGAAATAAGAAACAACCTACAAAAATATGGGCGCAGCACCGAAACAAATTAAGACTGCCCTGGAATAAATCACATCGATTGAGCTGTTTGACATCAAAGGATCAATAAGTGGGTTTACAAAGAGGCGAATATTCTGTTAATACTCTGAGTGATAGCCTAATCAGAGTAAAAGGCCTCATTTAGGCCTTTTTATTAGGATGCAATCTGCATCGGGATGTGCAGCTCAGATAATAACCTATCTTATCACACCTGCAGATTTACACCCACCATCATTGTGCATTCTTACGCTCTGCATTCTGTCCAATCTCATTTTCCAATTGCAATAAGGTCCGACTCTAAATCCCTGTATTGTTGTGTGTGTATGTGCCTAGATTAAGCTGCTCTCTTTGTTAATGCTGCAGTGCATGAGTCCTTTAACAATCTTTAGTCTCAAAGATGTGTCATAATGATGCAAAACGCAATTTGGGTTGTTTTCCAAAACAAGATTAGCTGGTTTTCTCAATTTGAAAATTAACAGGCTTAATGGAATTGTTATTGAACAAGTGTATGAATACAAACCTCCTGGCATCTGGCTCCATAACAAACTCACTTTTAAAACTCACATTAAAGCATTGAAGCTGTCCAAGGCTCATTTCTTTTATGGATTAAAAAGATTTTGATTCTGCAGATTTCGGCACATGTGACCATTTCTATCAGTGCTAGATTGTGCTATTATCTGTATTGGTCAATATGGCACTACTTTATAAGCTCTAGGTGCTGCTGTTAGATTCATAACTGCTGGCTGTAACGGTACATGTCACTGCACTTTTCATCAAAACAAGGGGCTGGAAGGGCAAGTGCATTATTGCTTCTTGTTTATTTGCACAGCTTTTTTAAGTAAACGAGCACCTTATCTCACTCAACTTATCAGACTCGCCTTGAAGACTGGCTTCTGCTCCAAGTTCTTAGAGTAAATACAGAGCTTGGGAAGCTTTCAGTGCAGTGTTCCGTCCTGCAGGAATCATTTACAACAGATCTCAAAGTTAGATACTGTGGGGAATAACAGCAAACTCATTAAGAGCTGATAAGTTTTACCCGTGAGAGTTTTTGCTAAAAAAATGCTTCTTTTTTTTCATAACTTCAGTTACGTTTATGTTGCGTTGAGATTTTCACTGTCTTTTCTAGGGGGACAGGGGACAAGGACTCTTGTTTCTCAGTGTGTATGAGTTGGGGATTATTATAAATGCACTGGGGTACTTTACTCTTGTGGTCAAAGGCATACCAGAAGTGTAAATGGGCTCAAATTGAATCTTGTAATTTATGCAGTGCCTTGCTCAAGAGAACTTTGGCAGCACCCAGGAGGTGAACTGGCATTTCTCCAGCTACCAATCCACACTCCGTACTTTGGTCCGTACAGGGACTTGAACCAGCGACCCTCCAATTCCCAACCCAACTCCCTAGTAGAATTTAACTAGTACATTGACTCAAGTGCTTTACTTTAGTACAAATTTGAGGTACTTGTACTTTACTTTTTTAATTTTGTTTTCATGCCACTTTCTATTTCTACTCCACTACATCTCAGAGAGAAATATTGTACTTTTTACTCCACTACATTCATCTGACAGCTTTAGTTACTAGTTAAACCCAACAATATACAGGCCTATGAGTACAGGCCTATGAGTATTTAGCAGATTAAACACTAAGCTGATTGACTGAACTGTTTTGATCGTTTCCAGTTTCTGAAAACGTGAGGATTTTTCTACATTGAGTACTTTTACTTTGAATACTTTAAGATCATTTTTCATATTTACATACTTTTACTTAAGTGACATTTTTCAATGCAGGACTACTTGTAACAGAGTATTTCTTCTGTGTCTTATTAGTACTTTTACAGAAGGATCTGAGTACTTCTTCCAACATTGGTAGCCATAAATGAAAAGAGAGGGAAGTTGGTCTGCTGAACTGGAGAACAGAACAAGCTAGTCACCATTTTGCTAGGACAAACTGTAAAGGGATAGTTTGGGTTTATTGAAGTGGGGTTGTATGAGGTACTTATCCTAGTCAGTGTATTATCTATAGTAGCCTAGATAGCGGTCAGCACGCCCCCAGTCTGGAGACGCAGGCAGGAGTCCCGACGCGAAACTAAGCATTGTACTGATGTGGATGGGGGCAGCAGCTAAATCTATTTTAGCCACCTAATAAAATCTATATCATTGTAATGGTACGTGCCCGGCGTCATTTCCACGCTTCCCTTTGATTGTCTAAGTGAGCAGCCAGGTAATGCATTCTGGTGGCATCACGGTGACTTTGGAGAAGCAGACCTCGAGTGACTGGCTCCTCATTTACATAAAGTTAAATCCAGGCTTCTTTATGCAAATCAGGGCATCCAGCTTGACTCTGCGCCTCTCGAAAACTCATAAAAAAATCTTTAAAACTGACTGTTGCTAAATCTGTTAAAGACAGATTCTGCAGCTGCGTAGCCTATTTCTCGCATTAAATGTTTTTAGAAACACATTTCTGTGAACTGTCTTCTTAAATAAGAGAAAGTTCCCAAACGAGCCGCCATGTAGGTCTTTTTTTAAATCCAGGAGCAGACAGCCAAGTGAAGCGTTCGTCCAATTAGGTGCAGCCATCGCGGCTATAGGAGGGTGGAGCCTGTTTCTTTTGCATGTCATTGGTCACTGAAGAGAAACTGATTACTGGTAGTGGAAAACCCACCAAGCCTCCAAATCTGGGAAGCGGGGCAATCCCTGCCATCAAAAAACGCCTACATGGACACGAACCATAAGTGCATGCTATATTTAGAGTCGCCGCTTTACCTTGCTGTGAGACAGCCCTTTCTGATGGGGAACTGAAGATGTTATCCATCTATGCTCTCTTCAAAGTCACCAGACTCCTTTGCTTAAACTGGGGGCGTGCCGACTGCTATACTGGAGGTCACACACCGACTATGGAAGTACCTCAGACAACCCCACTTAAAAAAAAAATCCAAATGATCCCTTTAAGGCTTAAACCTGCATTAATTGATTATTGTGTCCCCTTGGGGGCTGTGCAACAAGCTGTAAACACAACATTGTCAAATGTGTTAGCAGAAACATGCCTACTATATTTACACATCCAGCAAACACTGAGAAGCATTAGCATTTCCTTTAAGTAGTGTTTCTGGCCATCTGACAAATGTACATCCATTATTGACTCTCCTTTTAGCTCTGTTGTTTTTCTCTTGACCTCCTGAAGGAAATGTCTGGCTATATAGCTGCTAAATGCTATATTCATCAGCTAGCTGCTAAATGAAAAAAAATAGAGGGCAGTTAGTAATCTCCTGAATTGGAGAACAGAACAAGCTAGTAGCCATTTTGCTAGCAAAAACAACAGACACAGCCAGGAGTCCCAACAAGGAAGGTAAACCATGTACTGCTGTGGACGGGGGCAAACACTACTACTAGCTACTGCTACTACTAGCTAGTAGTAGTACTACTACTACTACTTCCTACTGTATTTACACATCCAGCAAACACTGAGAAACATTAGCATTTCCTTTAAATAGTGTTTCTGGCCATCTGACAAATGTACATCCATTATTGACTCTCCTTTTAGCTCTGTTGTTTTTCTCTACCACCTCCTGAGGGAAATATCTGGCTATGTTCTGCTAAATGCTATTCACCAGCTAGCTGCTAACTTTGTCTTTCAGCCATGGTGTCCCGGGCAGGTAGTGTTCAGTTAATTTATCATTGAAAGCAGCTAAAAGCTGCATCTTGAAAGGACGCTGATGAGAGCGTTTAGATGCTCTGTAGAGCTGAGGGGGGAACTCAAGTGTTTCAACTGGTGTGCTTGTCACTTTGAGCCACATCTTTCCCATTACATATAGTCTTTTTTAATTAAATTAAATTAATAAAACTAGGTAATGGGTTGCAGAAATGTGGACAGGCAGATGGAAGCTGAGATGGTGGAAGTCTTTGAGCAGATTTTGGCCAGAGGGTTAAAATGTGCAGGAGCGCTGTGAATCTGAAAGCGGCGACACACAGTTCTTAATGAAAAGCAAAGCTGTGAGTGAGATGCACCATGTACCGTCTGAGCAGAATGGATGACATCAAGCTATAGGTGGTGGAGTGGGTAGGCTCGCTGGTGTGAATAAGCTGAGGCATCGAGCAATTTCAACAAGTGAAGTGTGAAATGTTCTTCTCAGCTTTTATTCTGTCATCTGTCAACAGATCAGTTGAAAGGAAAGACGAGCTGTTTAGCAGATATCAGCAGTGCAATGATTCCTCTGTGTGTCTTGTTTTTCAGATGTGTTGGACAGCATGGCACGGTTCAGCGTTCAAGGAGTGTTCAACTACAGCATGCTGACTCTGTCCGACCATGAGAGGGTTTTGTACGTCGGAGCGCGGGAGGTGTTGTTCGCCCTGGACCCCAACGACATCAGCAAACAGCTACGGCCTCAGGTAACACACACAGAAACACTTCAACCCTCCTGGTATCCTCAAATGTATTTGTACTAACATGCTTTGTCCTTTGGGTAAATTTGACGGCAGCAATTTAAACATCCAGAAAATGATTGGAATGAAATCACCCAATTTTATGTCAGGTACTTCTGCATAGGTTCCACGCAGAGCTTTTCCCGTAGCCTACGTAAGTGGCCTGAAGTTTATACTTGTGCGTTGGTGTGTGCGTAGATCTCTGTAAGAGAATAGCAGGGCCGGCATGTGTCTAGAGTCATAGTGAGAGAAACAAAGTGTCTCCCTTGTTCTTTCTGACCACGGTGGGAAATCTGTAGCAGGAAAAGTTATCCCTCTCCTTGATTTCATGTTGTTTATGGAGAAGGAGAACCAGGAAATGAGCAAGGGGGAGATGCAGCGCTACCAAGCCACAGTCGAGCGACGTGCGTTGCCGCGATGTGTAGTTTCATTTTTCGAGAGGCTACGGCGTAGGGTCCGGCGTAGGGTCCGGCGTAGGGTCCGTTTATCCCGCCCCTCGGATTGAGCCCTGCCAATGGTGAGTTCCCAGACCCAACATCGTGATGTGGGTCTGGCTTGTCAGGCTATCTTTTTAGTGCTTTAAGGCCGCATTTTCCACCATTTAAGGTACTGGATTTTTACTAAAGCTCAATAGGATAGGAAAAGAAAATTGTATCCTCAACACTGCCTGACTACTTGTCACTGCAAACGCCCACACATTCTGAAAGGCTTTTGTAGAAATGTGAGAAATGAAAATGATAACACATTTAGAGAATTTAATATCACGGAGTTTGATGATGGACAGTTATGGAACAAAAAGCAGCATCTCCTTCACACAGCCTGGTTATTGAGCACTGCAGAGATAAACACACATTGCAGAGGCTTCATTTAAATATACCAAATTCAATTATAATATTAACTGGGAAATAATAATTGCGGGAAAGGTTCAGCTTGGTTATGCAGGAAAGAAAGAAAAAAAAATAGAGCATAATCTCTGCTTCTGCCACACTTCTCTGCTGCCTATTAACTTTCAGACCGACCTTATTTTATTCTTGACTCATTTTAGGACTCAAGGACATTTTTTGTGGCACACACAAAAAATGTTTCTCTAATAGTAGCATTATAAAGTCAACTGAGTCATTCTAGTTGTTGGGTCTTTAATTGGTCTGGCCTGTACTGCTTTTATTAAATCCCAGAGGCCATCAAGCTAATTTTCAAGCAATGCCTTAATACCTTTTCAAAATGTGACAAACAAATAATACAATGGATTGATTACTGCTATTAGCTAAGAGCCTTCCATGTCATGTCGTCTTTTCCAAAGCAGAAAACAGCCTAGCTTTTGGTTTGATCCACATGTACTTTTTGGAGTTTAATTAACCCTTCTGTTGTCCTCGGGTCAAATTTGACCCGTTTTTTTACAGTTTCTGTGGCAAAAATTTTTTTCTTTCAACCAAATTGCACAAATATGACACATATGGTTTCATAGAAAGGCTCTTTGAGTATAATTAATGATCAGTTCTCTACTTTCATTTAATTTGGGGTGTTTTATTCCAATAAGAGTCTGTGATTCTCTAAATACAGTATGTTCCTCTGATTTAAAATATTAGTCAAAATAATTGATCATTTCAGCTTTTTTTTAAGTAAAAAAAATAGGTATAATTTCATATAAATGAATTCCAAATTTGGTCATGAATTCCAAAAATAAGTGTACAACTAATAAGTTGGTGTTAGCGGTGGGGGAAAAAAGCTTACATTCCATTTTCATTATCTCACACTATTATGTATTAATGCATCACTATGTGTAGTGTTTCAGACTTATCTAACAGCCTTTGATTGAGTTTTGAAAAACAAGCTCTTATAACATAATGAGTCATTGTTAATCAGGAAAGGGATTTTTACATGATTAAGTTTTATACATCTTGGACTGAGTTCAGATGTTTTTTCTGACGAGTTATTACTTTATTTGGAAGTTATTTATGTTATCTGTTGCTAAAAGCCTCCAACGGTAATAGCGTGAGTGAGCTGCCAGATATTAAGATCGCAATATGCGCGGCAATTGGCTCCAATATTTCACTTCTGTCAGCACAGGCACTCTCACGCACGCACACATTCGCACATACACTTTCACGGGCTTTGGCACTGTTCCTTTATGATGCACTTATTCAATCATGGTTTTTATTTTTTTATTTTTTTGTCCTTGTTTTAATTTGTGCGTCTTGTTTTTCTGTGAAGCACTCTGGGGAAAACCTGTTTGTCTTAAAGTGCTCTATAAATACCCTGCACCTGACCTGATATGCACACACTCACACACACACTCGGAGAGATGCTAAAGCCTCGGAGACTCAATCAGGTTTTTTGCTTTGCTCCCTCAATAATTGGTCCATATTGCAATCAATACAATTACAGCAGTCCAATGAAGGTGCAGTGAGCAGCCCACAGCGGTTTGGGAATTTGTATCTGATTTAGCGCCGTAATGAGCAGTTATTAGATGCACACACACATAGGCTACACACACACACACACACAGAGACACACACACACACACTGACACATGCAGCACAGGCTGTTTGAGTGAGGGTTATGAGTCTTACAGTAATGATAAGCCCACCTGGTGTCAGCCCCCAGTGTGCGATGTAGAGGGAAGGACCCAGACCAAATGACAGCGCGAGCACGAGGGAATAGTCCATCCCCTCTGTCACCATCTGCCCATCTCTCCCTCACCCCTCCTCACCCCTCCTTCCTTCCTTCCTTCAACTGCTACTCTTTCATTTCTTTGCTGTCTTCCTTCATTACTTTCATGTCTGTCTTTCTGCCCTGAATATTTTCTAGGAAGGGTTTTGTGACTTTCTCTGAGACACGCAGCTCCCTTTCGTGTCTGAAGTGCTTCCTCCGACGTTATTTAGTTATGTTCTTTCCCCATGGTGATTGTATTTTAACATTTCATTTTTTATTTTTGTTCACTTATCCCGTTGTGTTACCTCAGACACCGCTGATACAATCTGGACTGAATTTGCTGCAGTAATGCGCTGTTTCAATTCAATTTCATTTATAGTATCAAATCATAACAAGAGTTATCTCAGGACACTTTACAGATAGAGTAGGTCTAGACCACACTCTATAATTTACAAAGACCCAACAATTCCAGTAATTCCCCCGAGAGCAAGCATTTAGTGTGACAGTGGCGAGGAAAAAGTCCCAAGTGTCCATGTAATAGCACTGAGGTCTTTCCCAAAATAAAGGTTTCCGCTCATCAGTTGAGACCTTTTCAATGACTATGACAGAAAGAGAGACGGAGCAGGGACCCCCTACTACTGTACATTAAATTGCAAATTAAACTGGGCCTACAATAACATGAAGGGCGGCCTAAAGCCTTTACACATACCTTTTTTATGGTGCATACAATACTAAGCTTTAAAAATAAAAGTTGTTGACATATTGATATATTTATATTAATGTGGCACATTAAATCCTTAAGAGTGTGAATTAAGAGTGAATTTCGTCATTAGATAATAAAGTAGACAGTGACTAATAAGAATCCCTTGGGAACAAATTAGAAGTAACAATGAAGTGCTGGTGTTGCAATGCCTTATTTTATCTCGTCTTTCTTTAGAAACTAGTGCATTAGTTAACGGCACAGATCCTACAGGTAATATTTCACAGCCACTAATTCTAATTTTTAATTCAGTTATTAAATCTTAACCATTCCAACTCCATCATCTCTACAGTGAGAATGGACCTTTTTCACAGCAGACATTTTGACTTGTCATAGTAGGAAAAGCACAGCTGAAATTGATAACCTTAACAATGGCTCAATTCCATCAAGTGTCCCAGTGAGCTATTTCAGTGAGTCAGCATGAACAATACCAGGGCCTCTCCTAAGTGGAATGCAGCCATCAGTAATGGTTTTGAATACACCTGTACTGTTCCTACTATGACATGTCAACATGTCTGCCAAAAGGTCTATTGAATGTGGGCATTCAGTGGACAACTCACCATTGGCAGGGCTCAATCCGAGGGGCGGGATAAACGGTTGTCTTTCAAATTCCCTCTGCACGCAATAGGATAGCTCTACAACCAACCAGAGCAACGCTAGCTGATAGATTAAACTTTTGCTGTATCCGGTCGGCAAACCTCCGAACACATCTTCCTTTTTTAAGAATGACTTCAGTGTCGTTCTTTGTTCTTTTCTCAAAGAAAAGCTGAACTCCAAGTCTTCCAGAGTCGCGGCCAAAGCCGATTCGAAAGACCGCTGTTAGCCAGCGGCAGCAGCCATCTTCCTGGAACCGTCGCAACTCTGCCGTCATTATGTTAAGCCCGCCCACCGACTCTTCACATGATGTGATTGGCCTGACTAGAGTTTGGTTTTTCCAGCTCGCAAGCCAACGGAGAGTTGTTAGACTGACCCTGGCTGCGGATTACATGCTGCCGCTAGGGTGTGTCTAGATTTCTAAGCTATAGTAAAATATTATTACATTTAAAAGCCACTATTATTAAAAGTCAGTATTCTAAGTCTGTTTTTTAAAAGCGCAGTTTATCTACCAGTACAGTATATGGCAATACACCCATTGTTTGATTGCTGCTGGTTTAAACCCAGTCAAGTAAATCCGAGTTTAATACAGAGTTTTCAGCAGCTCTCCATCTCTAATGACCAGTGTAATTATTTCTAATGGTGTGGAAAGCTCTTAGTAAACACACTTGATATTTTGGGCCTCTGTCCACGGAGCAAAGTTCAGCCATGTGTCACACAGCCAATCAAAAAGAGCAGCTACTGTAAATAGCACTAAATATCAAACGTCAACGGTGAAGGGAAGTAAGGACGTATAAAGTGTGAAAGAATGTAGGGCTGCTCGGTTATGGACAAACTCATAATCACAATTATTTTGGTCAGTACTGAATCACGATTATTTAACACGATTCCTCATTGACTTTTGGAAAGATGTTGCAATTCTTGAACTTAAAAAAAACAGTGAAGCAGTTAAGCAAATCAACAGTAACAACACCTTGAACTGTGAAAATGTCCCTTACGTTATTCTTTTTCAGCTTTTGGGGTCCCTTCCTTCAGCGGTACAGTCCAAACTGAGAAATCTTGGTGTTATATTTGATCATAACATGTATTTTGATCAACATATCAAATCACTGGCCCGCACATGTTTCTTACAGTTAAGAAACATTGCCAAACTTAGAGCTGTTGTTTCCCATTCTGAGCTTGAGATGATCATTCATGGTTTTATATCATGCATTGATTTCTGCAACTCCATTTTCACCTGTCTCAGCAAGTCGTCCCAGGACCGTCTACAACTGGTCCAGAACTCTGCTGCAAGGCTGTTGACCAGGTCCAGCAGGATGTCGCACATCACTGTGTTGAAATTATTAATTCCATGGATGCATCGCAACGCGGATGTGGATGATTCTGCAGTGACAGACAATAATTGATTATTGCCTACTGATATTGCCTGTTGATTTTCAGTTTGCTGCTTTTTCTGTTTTTGCCTTTTGTCTGTTGTCTTGTGTGTTCAGACTCCAATACATTCAGGAAGTGTCTTTTTAAGAGCAGATGCAACGGAAATGGTTGATGAAAACCATGTGTAGCAATATATAATGATTTGAGGAGGTGGTGCATCGTGATGCATCAGGATATCGAATCGTTGACAGGATAATCGTAATCAAATTGAATCATGAGGCCAGTGAAGATTCACACCCTACTCATTACATACTTCTGATCAAGTTCAGGATCCTATTTAAAGTTCTTGTTCTGACTTATAAAGCTTTGCATGGTCAGACACCTGTTTATATCTCTGACCTGCTCCATCCGTACACTACTAACAGGTCCCTCAGGTCTTCTAACCAGGGACTACTGGTGGTCCCACGCACTCGCTTAAAAACTAAAGGTGACCGTTCCTTTGGTGGAACGCCCTTCCTGTTGTCTTACGTTCTGCAGTCTCTGTTGAAGCTTTTAAAAAGCAGCTGAAGACACACTTGTTTAAATTCATGTTTGTAACTTTGGGTTTTAATCTTTTAAATGATTTTCATTGGTCTTTCAATTATTTTTTTCCCCTTGCTTATTTTCTGTTGGATCTTATTGTATTTTTACAAATGTTTATCATGTGTGACTTTGTGTCTGTAAAAGGTGCTATATCAAATAAACGTATTATTACTAATAAACTTATTTTCCAATCGAACCCGTTCCATTCCATCCCATTCCACTGCATTTTTTTCATTCTGAAAACAAGACAAAAAAAGAGTCTACTTGCAAGCATAATGTGCAAAATAATTGTTTTTCTGGTTTACATTGTTCTTGTGATCGTTATAGCTAAAATCATAATTGCGATTAAAATTCAATTGAATTGCTCGGCCCTAAAAGAATGTGCATATTTGTTTTTGGTTGGCAGTAACCCGTTGTTTGATTGCTGTTGGTTTAAACCCAGTCAAGGAAATCCGAGTTTAATACTTTAATACTCAGCTGTACGTGTGTCAGCAGAATTGTACCTTTTGGAGGACAAAAGCTTATCAGAGGAGTAGTACTTTCCACAGGTGCATTATGGTACACTGTCTTTGATCCTTAGACAATGGTAAAATCATTAGGGAATTTTGCTGCACAAAGGATCTCACTGTTTCACTGTCACTGCCTGCCACTAACAGCATGTTTGATGGGGCCAACTTAAAAGCACGGCTGTCGGGGATCGAGGAATATTTTAACTGACTTCACTGTTCAACTTTTGGTTCAAGGTGAACTAGCATACTTTGTACTCCAATCTTTCAAAAACCACTTTGTATCTATTTGATGGATCGAAACAATGCGCTTGCTGTCATTAGGGACCATTTTGTGTGGTTGTTGCTATAGTTACAGCAGCGAGCAAAATGGAATTTTTTTTTGCCATGGTGTCTCTCTGAACCTATTAGAAAGAAATGAGATGATGTCATTTTCACGCATTTTCTGTGCATTCTTTTTTTAGAGGCTATGGCAATGAATGAAGATGATATATTGATACATTCTTGCGAGATGTATTATTTATGGGCCAAAGGCAGACAGAAACGTTCCTGTAGACATGTTGCTCACATCACATCAGGGTTCCCACGGTCATGGAAAAAAAAAAAAAAAATTTCATTTGAACTATAAATCGAGGACCCTCTGTGTGTGATTGAGTGTGTCGGTTCTCTCTCTCTCTCTCTCTCTCTTAACTGTTAATCCAATTTACGGATGTATTGCTGGGTACCCAATGAACTTAATTGGCGTTTGGAATTTGGAGCAGTTTGGACAGCGTTTAACATTAATAAATATGAATGAAACTAAGCGGCCGCGCAATGAAGGTTGAGGACGCTGGCGTAACGCTGGCTTCACTTCCTCCGTGTCTACTCTTCACAATAAAAGCCCCGCTTAAATTCACTCAGAGCGTTTCGCTAAGAGGAAACTCAATAAAATTGCCAACAGCAGACATCAAACAAAAGTTGCTGTGAGCAGTAAATTTGTATTTTTTGTGAGTAAAGTCTGAGTCTCGTAACCAGTAACATTTCTCTGTCAGGCAAGTGTAGTAGTACAATGTTTTCCACTGAAGTTGAAGTACTGAGTTAGTCAGTAGTATACAGTTGGGTTGCTTTGGGGGTCTTCTGTAAGTAATTTTGGGGTACAGTGGTTCTGGAGAAAGCTACAAGCATGCAATGCCACAGGCCAAGCAATCGGCCCGTTCCAAACAGGCACATTTTGAACAGGCACTGCACTAGTTAGTAAAATCCTCGAAAGTTTTGGAAAAGTCGTGGAATTTTGTTGTGTTTAACAAAATGAATTGTTACAGTAATCTTCAGGGCATAACCATTTAACATAGCTTATTTTTTTCTGTAGCTGTTGACGTAACGTAGCTCTAATATGCGTCGGTGTGTGACTTCATTTTTCTAACCCTCCATGTTTGCCAGCTAGCTGTATTACGTTAGATACAGTTTGAATCTGATATGTTTGAATGACACAGGGCAAGTATGCATTTAATATTTCATGGCTCTCTAATGACGATGCAATTTGTATCTGTCATTAGAGAGCCATGAAGTAGTATGTAGTATGTAGGCTGCATACTTGTTTTTCAGACTTGCATCCAGAGTTTATAATCAAAGACATTAAAAAATATGTACATAACTAACTGTTGCAGCTGTAAGAAGTCCAAAAAAGTGCTGCCGTGAGGGACTAAACACTGAGAGATGAAAAACACACCGTGACGCGCTGAAGATTGAGTTTCAGTGATTTATTCCCCCACACGTAAAATACAACTAGTAGGCCTAGGCAGTTACCAAATGTAAAGTTACCTTGTGAATTGAATAAGTGCGTGAGTGCGGCGGTCAACAGTAAGTCTTCGCTCCCAGGCTCACCCCCTCTCTGCCAATGCCCAAAAACCAGGAACAGGTGAAGCAAACAAATATAATGTTATCACGCCCACCACCTACAATGTCAGTGCATAAGGTGTGGCTGCTACACTACACAACTGTTTTAAATTGCTAAAAGTTGCTGTTTATTTTTATATAATAATTAAAGCTATAGTGCGTAGTTTCTGCCGCCCCCCATGAGGAGTTCTAAGTAATGACAAAACTGTCGGCGCGTCCACATGATACAAGCCTTCAGTGACAGTGCTTGAATGATGACGTTCATTAATATCAAAAGGTTACGCACTAAAGCTGTAACATTTGGAGTAAAGTACTATACAGTTCTGTTTGGGTTCTGCGTTGTGATTGCTCATGGAAACTTTATTTTGGGTCTGTAATGAATCATGGGAAAGTTTTGAAATTTTGTCCATGACAATGTGTGGGACCCTGTCACCATCTGTGTCTTTCTTTTCTCCAGATTGACTGGCTGGCTCCGCAGGATAAGAAGAGAGAGTGTGTTGCCAAGGGGAAGAACAACCAGGTAACATGGAAATTAGCTGACAGTGTTAGAGGCGTCGGGGTTACCTGCATTGCTCCAGGGCACCGTGGCAGTAGTTTTTTTTTTAAGACATTGGTTTATGAGAGCGACATTACTCACTTCACTTTGCTCAATTACATTTTGTCAAGTCAGTCTGGGGTTTCCCACTGGAAACCTTCCAGTCATTACATTAGCACACAGGGGAAGTGCATCTTCCAGACAGGGTTAGGTTTTAAGTGTTCTAAGATAAGCTCGATTTTATTGTCCCAAAGGAAATTTTTCTTGGACAAACAAACCATATCTGCTGTTTAAAAAAAAATTGTCTTGAGTGACAAAAAGTCCTGTTTCAGAGAGAATCTAATATGTGATAAAGACTGATGCTGAGGCTTCGTATTTAACAGACGGCAGACATGAGAGTGGAATCAATCTTCTCATCTAACTCTCAGCAGGACACAATTCCTTTAATTTATGCATGGGCTTCTTATAATGATGTTCCACATTCAGAGAAGCATTCTTCAATCAGTTTTTTTGGAAGAAATCTCATAATGAAGTTCCACTTTTTCCAAATGTTTGATGATACTAACTCATACCTTGTCCATGCGTATGAGCCTCTAGTTCTTAACCATCACTTGTGGCACATTTGTAAACACAGATAATGAACTGGCCCCAGCTTTGCACTTTAATCTCAGCAAGAGCTTCTTACTGCTTAGACTGCAAAATGTACATTTGCAGGGAGCCTTGTTTAATATTTTATAGAAACGCAGCCCTTTTGGAAATGGAGCTAAAACTTCTCGTATTGCAGTAATCTTTGATGTGGTTTCAAAACAGAATAGTTCACTGGAGTGCAGTGGTAGCAACACTACTTTCATTCTAATTGACTCCAAGAAAGAAAGAAAAACATGTTGAGAAATGAGTATAACAGGAGCTTTAAAAATACTCCAGTGTTTTTAAAAGTTATTAAAACTTAACATGTAATTGGTCATTTCACTGTTTGGGTGTGTAGCTCTTAAAATGATGGCCTGTGATCAGGATAGTTGTATGGAACATTAAGTCAAACATGCCGGCAAAAGTACATTTATTCTGCACAGCTACTTCAGTCCTGTGACTAACATAGCTGTGAATGCTTACGGTAAAACATATGGTTACATATACAACAGAAATTGACTTAGTATGCAAGAATAACCATATGGTGTTTACACTGCCCGTCGTTATACTTAATGATCTGTCTTTTCATGTAATGTTGTAGTTGCGGGTCTGAAAGAAGCCCGTCTGCCACACACATCTCACATGATTATCCTCACTGATTGCTGGAACTGTAAAAATGAAGGAAAAAAAATCATAATGCGCCTATTACATCTGTGAGATACAGATATTGTTTTGCTGCTGGAAAAGCAACATCAAGTGGATGCACTGAATTATTCATTCCTCTCGGATCATGTGTGAGCATCTGTTTCCAATTCCATTCAAAGAGCTTTATTGTTCATCACAGCACAGACATTAAAGGGCACTACCCATAAAACTGTGCATATATTACACTGTTAATTGCACACATATCTTTTGAATGGAAACAATCTGTCGCTTTTCTGTTCAGTTTAAATGTTACTTAGATAATGTGGTTACATCACTACATCATCTATTAAGTGATGTCCTCAATATAATATGCAAGTGATGTCCTTGTAAAACTTTGTTTAAATGGATTTACATCAAACACAAAAGAAATGAAAGTGGAATGTTTTTCTCGGAGGCTGCCCGTGTTCAGTGTCCTCAATTTTTCTACACCAAGAACATGGCACAGCCAAAAGATCCGTTCAATCGCTGAGTGGCCAACAGATTTCACACATTTTTAATGAAATGATAGTACTGCATCAGCAAACGTGATCTCGTCCCCAAGGTTAATGAGGCATTGCAGGCTAAAATTGATTTAAAAGAACTGAAGTTGAAGCATTAGACAAAAGCTACATTTTAGAGGTGTGTGTGTGTGTGTGTGTGTGTGTGTGTGTGTGTGTGTGTGTGTGTGTGTGTGTGTGTGTGTGTGTGTGTGTGTGTGTGTGTATACCAAGAGTCTTCATGGTGGATGGGCTTAACAGATGATACAACAGCACTGACTACCACTTTACAAAGACAACAGCATTCTAACAATTGCTCCTGTCGCCTTCACAGACCGAGTGCTTCAACTACATCCGTTTCCTGCAGAGCTACAACCACACACACCTCTACACCTGCGGCACTTACGCCTTCCAGCCCAAATGCACCTACGTGGTAAGTATGCCAATGTGTGTGTGTGTGTGTGTGTGTGTGTGTGTGTGTGTGTGTGTGTGTGTGTGTGTGTGTGTGTGGGAGTTTCCCTAGATAGTATTATTGCGAGCCGGTGCTGACCCTGACAGGTGTCAGCTCGAGATGTCAGACTTCTGACCTCAGGCTACGACCACTGTGTGATAAAATCAAAATAAATGCAATGGAACACAGTATCCCAACCTGGATTAGCTGAATGTGTGAATACTATTGTTTGTGTGTGTGTGTGTGTGTGTGTGTGTGTGTGTGTGTGTGTGTGTGTGTGTGTGTGTGTGTGTGTGTGTGTGACACTAATGCGATTGGACAACATGCTGAGGGGTGAAGCTATGGTCCTTGTAACGGACAGACAGAGCTCTGTCATGTGGTTCCATGATACACACTGAGCACAAAAATGTGTGTGTGTGTGTGTGTGTGTGTTTACAGAACGCAGACTATTTTACCCTCAACGCTGCAGCCCTGGAAGATGGAAAGGGTAAATGTCCATATGACCCAGCCAAGGGGCATACTGGCCTGATAGTGGGTGAGTAAAAATGTGTGTGTGTGTGTGTGTGTGTGTGTGTGTGTGTGTGTGTGTGTGTGTGTGTGTGTGTGTGTGTGTGTGTGAGCACATACTGTACTTAGCTTTATGTAAATGCATGCATGTACTCCATTTACAGACAAGCCTTTTATAAAATAAGAAAAAAACCTTTTATAATACAAGAAAATACAAGTTGTGTAATACAACTTAAATCTAATATATAATATAATAATAAACACTTAAATGCAAGTGTTTTTGAATGGCTGTAACGATCATTTAAGGGTCATGTTAAACCAAAACTGCATGTTAGTCCTCCATTCTTTGATGAAATGCATTCATCAAAGAATGCAGGAGTCTTGTTTTCTCTCAGACCACTTGAATTACAATGTGCTGAAAGATTATTATGGAATATTTGCCCAACGATGCCAAAAATAAAGTGCCTACCACAGCTTTAAGTGAACAGCACCATGTGTTTACAGCTCTAACAGAAGCATAACATATCCATCAATTCTCCACAAACTTCCCATCTGTTGTGTAGCCATACGATACTGCACTGAGAGTCCCGAGGAATCCAATTCAACTGTGCATGCTGCATTCATTTCATTGTGAACAACATCTCTGAACCAATAGGCTCCCATTCTCTGTTCTTTTTTATGTTTCTCCCCACTGAACCTTCTCTCAGGCCTGTACAATTATGGCTGAAAAACAGAATTAAACTAAAAGCTTGCATTTTGTTGGTACAGATAAGGAGCTGTACTCCGCAACGCTCAACAACTTCCTGGGTACAGAGCCAGTCATTCTGAGGAACCTGGGCCAACAGCACTACAGCATGAAGAGTGAATACTTGCCTGCCTGGCTCAATGGTAAGTGAAAAGAGGACATTTGAAAGACAAAGAGAAAGAAGTGGTCAGCCTGCCAACTGAAAGAGAGAGGCAAGGAGGGAAGAAAGGGAGGGAAGAAAAGGGGAAGGAATGGATATATGTCAATCAATATATAATATAATATATATATATATATATATATATATATATATATATATATATATATATACTATATTGTTGCGTTTTTACAATTTCTTTTAATACTAATGTTTTTATTTGACCAGTTCTTATTTATTTCTTCTACAATTGTTTTTCTGCTTAGCCCCAACCCCCTTACTGTTGCTACATCTGCCAAAGCTTTATTCTAACATGGATTTATGATAACAATGGCACATTTACTACTCAAAACTCCTAGTTTTTGAAACAATGGGTCATCGATCTCACACAGAAGTAAACTACAGCAGGCTGTTCATTTCCAGCTGATTTTTTTCCCAGCTAAAATTATGTTGTTACCAGCTCTAATGAGTTGTTCGAAAACTGTCTCCAGCTGACTTTAATCTTTTCAGATGGGTCGTGTTCAAACGAATGTAAAAGGGTCTTAAATGTACACTTATTAACTACATACATGCTATAAAAGACTGAGGCTAATAGCTGCATGTCCCAGGCAAAACGTCGGTATCCTCACCAGTTAATGGTGCATGTAGAAGACATGGAAATAAAGGACAGCAGTGTTCTCGTATTGCGGCTAATTAGCCCTAGTATAATACATTATTATAAGTAGAAAATGAATTAAAATGTTATTTGGTTCTAATTTAACCTTGTCTGGATGCTAACTATAGAAAAACATTCTTGGAAAAGCAACACAGAGGGTAAATCCCTGCCTTCATCTTTGTGTTTTCAATCAATACGTTAACTTGGCAAATGTAAAGCTATCTCGGTAGCTGATGATATGCTAGTTACTACTAGCTACACTGTTTGTGCTAGCTAGTAGTAGTGTTTGTATGCTAGCTTACAACTAGCATGCTACTGTAGGTAGTAGTAAGCTAGTTGCCAGACATGCTAACGTTTGTAGCTTACATAAAGCACAGAAACAAACTGTTTAATGCATTTCTTACACTGTTACTTTTAGTGCGTGCGTGTGTGCATGCGTGCGTGCGTGCGTGTGTGCATGCATGCGTGCGTGCATGCTTGCGTGCGTGCATGCTTGCGTGCCACGTGTTGGTTTTGGAAAGGAAGACAACACCTGCCACACTAAAGTACAAGTATCTGTGCCTACCATGGTGCCTACTGTAATTACAGTGTGCTGGGGAGCAAGCTGTGAATCATACACTTGTATTTTCAAATGATGTTCAAAACAAAAATTGAAATGTATGGAAAAATATCCATATCTGTATAGAATTAAACTAAAATATTCTGCATCAGTCCAGGTTTAAGTTTCTATCCGAGACAATGCGACACCGACAAATTAAATATGTATTCAAATAAAATGAATCGCGTTAGAGGTTGATAACGCCGGCTTCTTTTTAACAGAGTTTCATAAAAAAAAAGTAAGAGGCAGAAACATGCACAAGAACAAGAGAATAAAGAAATGAGTTGCAGGAAATGAATTGCAGGACTCGGATCGTTATCTTTCAGGGGGACGAGGTGGGGAAAGGAGTGAGCTACTTGGAGAGAAATGAAGGGGAGAGAAGAGGATGAATTCACAGCAGGAAAAATGGCTGATGAATGAACAGACATTAGGATTGGCGATGAGAAGATAGAGGGAGAAGGTGAGGGGACTGGAGAATGGAGGGGGAGGAAGGAGGAACATACAGATGAGGCTGAGGTTTGTGTCCGTTTATTAAACATGCTGATACAGAGCTTTTATTAAAAACCAGACCCAGACCAATTAAGCTAGCCTCACCTCAATTTAAGCAGCTTCTAATCGGTCTAAAAGCATTTAATTAGCCTGAGTTTCAGTGGAGAGTTGTAGTGCCTCATGACGGCTTAAAATACTGCTTCACAGGCTTTTATACTAAAATAGCAGTTCGTCTGGGAAAACATTGTAACCTTGTAATACTGTAAAAAACAAAACCCAAAAAACTTTTGCATTAAGATGGTTGAATTTGAAGCCACCTGCAGCTGGAGTCCAAAAAATGTCTTTCTGCCTTTTAAAAAAACATATCCTTCAAAACCTATTGATGGCTGAATATATTATAGAGAGAATCTGAGCAAAACAGAAAGGACGGGAGGAAGTGAGAAACACAAAATGGGCTGCTAAAAGGGGGCGCTAGGCAGACGGAGAGCGAGAAATGACTGGAGGAGAGATGAGGGGAAGGAGAGAGTGATGATAGAAAATAGACAGAGGTGAGAAGGTGCGGCAGGGAATGAGATGGAGGTGTCAAGCGTGTGTGGGTGTGTGTGTGTGTGTGTGTGTGTGTGTGTGTGTGTTTGTGTGTGTGTGCGTGTGATTCAGTCCAAATGCACCTCCACATTTTATTTAGTTGTGATGTATGTCTTTCTGATACCACTCCTCTCTCTGTGTGTGTGTGTGTGTGTGTGTGTGTGTGTGTGTGTGTGTGTGTGTGTGTGTGTGTGTGTGTGCGTGTGTGCGTGCGTGCGTGCGTGCAGAACCAGACTTTGTGGGTTCAGCCCTCGTGAGGGAGAGCAGTGGCACTAAAGAGGGGGACGACGACAAGATCTACTTCTTTTTCAGCGAGCGAGCGTTGGAGCTGGACTGTGACACGGAGCTCACCGTGGCCAGAGTGGCCCGGGTCTGCAAGGTAACACAGATCAGAACAGATTCAATTAGGAATCTCCTAAAACTGCCTTCTTCTCACTCTGTGTGTGGTGTGTCTGTGGACATTTAATGACAAAACCGAGGGAAAAGCACAAACTAATTCAAACAGTAATAAATCTGCATGTGACTATTTAAGAATGCACGATGGACATTTGTAAGCCCAAAACAAGTTTTGACTTTAAAAACAGTTTCATGCACGTTTGGCTAGAAATCAGATGTTTTCTGTTTTCTCCAGCTGTTTTGGCAGATGTTTCTGTGCACTTAATAATGTGAGACGGCACTTACGAACTTTTTTTACTCAACAGGAGATGCCCATATAAGGAGGCAACTGGTATAGTTGTTTTACAGCTATTAAATGTTCAATGTGCTATATTAAATGTTCAGTAGGTAACTTTTATAAAAGGTGTAACTTTTTGTCATATTTGCTCAAACTGTCACTACATCCTGACAGTAGTACATGAGACAGATCATCTGTAAATAAAAATCACGTTCCTCTGCCTCCTCCTAGCACTCCTAACGGCATTTGCAAGATCACCAAGCACATTTGAATTAAACTCTACTGTTCCCTCCATCTACCATGGCCTATGCAGCGCCAGGTTGAACATGATAGAAACGTGATTTCTCTACAAGTTCTGCATCAAACATGATCTGATGAATGCAGAAACTACGAAAACAGCACACAGAAAATAGGTGTCCTGTGCTTTCATTGTCCCACCCTGAATGTCAGCTACACACCAGTCTACTAACATTGTGTTACAGTACGTGAGGACAATGAAATACGCATAGAGCTATTTGGTAATTAATGCATCCTTTTGCTTAATTAAAGGACAATTCTGGCACAAAATGAACCAAGGGGTTAATAACGTATGTGTACCGAGTCGATTGTTCTCTGGGATATGTTTTCATGCTAATCGGAATTAGCATCTGAATGTGTCTCTAGCTTGAAACAAGCTACCGCAAACCGGTGTTTAGCTGCTAACGCTAGCTTTCGGGGCAGAGGGTAAATCTCTATTTCTACACCACTAACAAGGCTCAAAATATCACCACACTTCCACGGTAGCATAATGAGGGTCCCTACATGTAAACCGAAGCATTGAGAACTTTGTAAGCGTACAGACAGTTTATTAAAAAGATAGATTATAAAGACAGTAGCGTTCATGATTACATGCGGGCGCCACGCCGTGCAACCAGTAACATAGCTCAAACACAGCGTTCATACAAAGTTCTCAATGCTTCCATTTACATATAGGGACCCGCATTAGTTTTGAAGTGTGGTGCTATTTTGAGCCTTGTTAGTGGTATCAGAATCAGAATCAGAAAAGCTTTATTGCCAAGTACGTTTTTTACACATACAAGGAATTTGTTTGCTGTAAAATAGCGATTTACCCTGTGCCCCGAAAGCTAGCCTTAGCAGCTAATCACCAGTTTGCGGTAGCTTGTTTCAAGCTAGAGACACATTCGATTAGCATGAAAACATATCACAGAGAATGGTCGACTCTGTACACATATGTTATTAACCCCTAGGCTCATTTTGCGCCGGAGTTATCCTTAAACAGCCTCATTAGGATAATCGATTAGGTTTGATATACCACATGGATTATGGCCAGACATCAGAGTGGGCTTCTAGTTGTGAGAAGAGTCTATCTGTGAGACTTTAGATAGCAGCTCTTTTTATTTTGTATAACTTCAGTGACCTTTTAGTTGACGCAGCACAGGGTTTTAGTGTCATGCTACAGTTACTCACGCAGACACATCACGTCAGTAACCTTTAAACTGAGAAAAATAGAGACAGATTGGTAACAGTCGTCGGAGATGTGTGCAGTTAAGTGTACAATATATGCACTGTTTTATGGCAAGTGTACTTTAATGTCTGCGCTGCGATGAACAATAAAGCTCTTTGAATGAAATTAGAAACAGATGCTCACACATGGTGTGTACCAGAGCAACGAATAATTCAGCTCATCCCGCTGACATTGCTGTTGCAGCCGCACAATGTATTTTTTTTTTTATTCCTTCTTTACGGCTTCTGCAATCGCTGATGATGATGGGAATGAGACGAATCTAGCAGATAGGCCCCTATGGAGCCCACACATTATATAAAGTGACTATTTATCAATGTGCAATGTTTATTGTATATTTGAATATCATTATTATTGTTATCCTGCATTTCAATGGTACCCTTGAACATATCGGGGTCTTAAGAGGTGTTTTTCAACACGACAACAGTTCAGTCAGCTCATTCATGTGGAACAGTTTGATTATTTGTAGATACAGTGTATGTACAGACATGATATTTGACAGCAGTAGCATAAAAAAACCAAGTAATACCCTGAATACCAGGTTGATCTGTTGCATCTGCTGACTACACCCTATAGTACACTTCTACATCACTGCAGCAAAGTGGGAAGTTTAAGCACTACACATAAAAAAAAACAAGATTTTCAGCTGTTGTAATTTATACTTTTTATTAATCTCCAGTGGGGAAATTACAATGTTACACACAGGCTTGAAATACACACACATGCTCAGCTCCATGCTCAAATGGAGAGATGTCAGAGTGAGGGGGCTGCGACTGCTGGACAGGCGCCCCGAGCAGTTGGGGGGGGGGTTCTGTGCCTTGCTCAAGAGCACTTTGGCAGTGCCCAGGGGGTGAACTGGCACCTCTCCAGCTACCAGTCCACACTTCGTACTTCGGTCCATACAGGGACTTGAACCAGCCCAACTCCCTATGGACTGAGCTACTGCCTCCCCTAACAATAAGCAAAAGATCGTTTTGAGTGAAGCGAGCCTTTAAATAATCCGAACTAATTTACATATAATGGTAATAGCATATCATCTATGGTACTACTGGTATCTCTTCTCGCAGGGGGATCTGGGTGGTACAAGGACCCTGCAGAAGAAGTGGACCACTTTCCAGAAAGCCCGGCTGGAGTGCTCTCTACCTGAGCGCCACGTCTCCTTCAACAACCTGAGGGCCGTCTTCACGCTGCCGGGCCAGGACTGGCGGGGGACCACCTTCTTTGGCATCTTCCACGCCCAGTGGTGAGTCAGAGCGAGCGCTGTCTGAGACGTGGAACACAGACTGTAGACACGGCTCAATTTTAGTGTCGTCCTCAGATAAACGCGAGTTAAGCACTACATGTGCCAACTGCTGTCAGGGCAAGACACTACAGCACTACGCCCAACATGTCAGGCACTCTGCTTTTTATTAAAATCATGGGTCAGCATCTGATATGACAGCTCTAATTATGTACTTTATGTGAGTAGGTATTTACTGTGTAATTGGGCTTTTAATGTAAGTCAAGTGTGCTTGAATATATTGTATTGCTTTTATTAATGTCACATGGATAATAATTGTTGTTTCAGATCATAGTGAGCCCATTTGCAAAACAGAATCAGGCTGATTTAATTAATAATCATTATATAATATAATAATCATTCCATCATAAATATCAATAGACTGGTGACGGAGTCATTGGTCGTTGAATCACATTATTTATGCGACTCATCACTTCTTATACCTTTCAGTTTGTGTATCATGACCGAAGTCAATCAGTTGTCAACTTTTAAATTAGTCGCCAACTATTTTGACAATCGATTAATCAGTTTGAGTCATTTTTTTATGAAAATGAAGTACAAATTGAATATTTTCTAGTTTCTTCATTCCTCTGTGACAGTAAACTCAATATCTTTGAGTTGTGGACAAATGAGGACGTCATCTTAGGCTTTGGGAAACGTTGATTGACATTTTTTTTTACCATTTTCTGACATTTTATAGACTGAAATGAAAATAATCATTAGTTTCTGCCCTTATCATGACCCAACTACTTTAATTCGCCCTGGGACCAGAAATGCATCATACGGGGCGACCTCTGCTCACCCAGTAGAGAGTGTGCGCCCCATGGAGGCTGAGTCCTTCGCAGCGGCCGTGGGTTCGAGTGCGAACCGGCGGCCCTTTGCTGCAGGTCGTCCTCCCTCTCTCTCCCAATTTCCTGACTTCAAGCTGTCCTGTCGATTAAAGGCTATTAAAGCCCCAAAAACGTAATCTGAAAAAACAAGAAGAAATGCATCATACCATTGCTTAGCCAGTAAATTACATCTCTTGAACATTTGTGGGACTAATCAGGGACTAATCAGAGACTCTGTTGTTGATGCCCACTGTTCTTGGCTCTTAGTTTATGGCTAAGATTATTTTGTGATCAAATCAACTTTTCTGCCATTTTTGTTCTGAAGAGAAAACTTATGGTGGTGATTAGACGGGTTTTGACAATAGTGTCTTCATTTTGTGGTGTTATTAGTAGAGTAAAGATTGGCATTTGTTGGACATAATATAACTGTAATGTGTTAATGAGTTACTTATCAACAAAGCAATAGGGGCGAGGGCAGGAGGTTCTCTTTGGGAGGGAAGTTGGAGACTTTCTCCGTCTCTGGGTAATGCCCTTTGATGTGACTCTTTTGTGTTCCTCAATGAGATATCATATCACAAAGTGAACCAGCTGTGAGCTTCAAGCTTTGTTTCTTCATTCAGAGTTCCTTCTGCTGCTGAAAAGAAGAAAAAAAAACGCCTAATCCTTTTTCTCTGTGTGACTCGCTGGGGATTCCTTAAAGCCCCGCGGCTTTGATAGAGATAACATTAGGATAATTGGACATTATGTAAATGATGACTCAGAGTTCAAGCCATAATCTGACTGAATAGGCCAGCTTTTTAACTTGCTAAAACATCAGTGCTGTCCTACGGTTTTGACATTCACCTTGTAAAAGCCGTGGCGCTGCTGCACGGTACTGTACTGTTCCAGACTGGAATAGCCTTCCCTTACAGCACACATTATAGTTTTACAGCCACAGTGGCTTATTCATAACTATATGTTTGTTTTTGTTTTTTTAAGATTATTTTTTTGGGCTTCTCCGCCTTTAATGGACAGGACAGGTGAGAAAGGGGAGAGAGAGGGGAAAGACATGCAGGAAATCGTCACAGGTCGGAGTCGAACCCCGGACCTCTGCGTCAAGGCATAAACCTCTAAATATATGTGCGCCTGCTCTACCCACTGACCAGCCCGGCCACCATAACTATATGTTTTTGTATAATTACGTCAGTAACTTAGTTTGAGAGCTAAATAATAATAAAAAAGATGCATCATTCCAGTGAATGAGCATGGAAATCATTAGGGGTGGGAATCACCAGAGGCCTTACAATACCATGTTATATGGATTCTTCTTTTTTTAAGATTGTTTTTTGGGCAGTTTTAGGCCTTTTATTGACAGGACAGCTGAAAAAATGGAAGGGGAGAGAGAGAGAGGGGGGAATGACATGCAGCAAAGGGCCGCAGGTTGGAGTCGAACCCACGGCCGCTGCATCGAGGAGTAAACCTCTGTATATGTGCACCTGCTTTACCAACTGAGCTATCCGGGAAACCTGTATATCAATTTTAAACATATTGCAATATTCTGCGATATATTGCAATTTATTACCTTTTTCCCAACTTAAATTTTTTTTTTTTAAAAGGAAACTTTGTCAACATCTGTTTTATCTAAAAAGAATTTTTAAATCCAATTTTTTTTTAAATGTCTCTGTTCATCTCACTTCCATTTTATTTCTGCAAAATGGGATTGTCAAGCAGACAAACTGACCAACACATATGTAATATTGTAATAGATCAATACTGCGTCCGTGTATCGATGCAGTGTTGCCATGGAAAATATCGCGATACTATGCTGTATCGATTCCCCCCCCCCAACCCCTAGTAATCATCTGTATTTGTGAGATGGGGAGTACAAGTATGACTTAATGTGCCTGAGTCATGCATCAATACATCGTTTCAGTCCCACTTGGGGTCTAAAATTGGGTTGGGCAAAAAAAAATGAAGATCCCACACCCCCGACCTCACCGTTAATTGAAATGCATTTCTTGAGTCTGATTGATTTCAGTGACCTATTAAGGAAGTGTATTACACTACATCAAATTGTACATCAGTTTGCTTCGGGACAGAGAGAGGGGAGATGTGTCAACACGTCTAATCATTTCATGTCACTCATTGAGGGACAGTATAGACTATAGGACTGATGGGTTTTATATATTTACTTTAATATGTATTACACTGTGAATTGCATTTTTGAATGTATTTATTTGCACAATAAAATCGAGGCAACAGTAGTAGTAGTAGTAGTAGTAGTAGTAGTAGTAGATAACTTTATTGTCCCCGTGGGGCAGTTGGGTTTGCGCAAGGCACTTCATGACAGGACATCAGACATATGATACAAACACATAGTCCATACATCAGACACCGACAGACATAACATGAAGAACATCTAGCTTATTTTGACTGATTTAAGGCTTTTATGGCTTGTGGTACAAAAGAGAATTTGGATCTGTTCTTGGTCAGAAGGGGTGGGCCGAAACGACGCCTAGATGGCAGTAGTTTAAAATGAGATGCCAGGGGGTGTGTGTAGTCACATACAATGCTATTGGCCTTTCTCACCAGTCTGTCTTTGTACAGTAAATGTATTCAATGCTGCAACAGAAACACAACAAGAAAATAAAATGAAAGTTAAAAAGAAGATTGTGCTAGTATTAGTAATGTGATGTTATTAGTGTTGTGAGTTAGCAGTAGACTTAATCAACCCAGGGTGAGTCTGATGAAAACTGCTGTCTCTGCCCGGTTCAGCTCTGAGATTTTCACGCATTGCACAGCGCTGTGAAGGAATCATCTCCGAGATTAAGTTATGTTCTGCCTACAGCTCACAGCACAGCAACTTAGTACTATATAGTGTCGGGCTTTTTATTGAGTTTCCTCTAAGCGAAATAATAGACACTAGCATAGCGCCTTTTTTTCGCCAACCTTCTTCCACACAACAGTTCCTTTCAGCTATCCGATCGTGCTCCAGGAAAGTGAAGAAAAGTTAGTTTGCTATATCCAGCATTCATGTAGCTAACGTTGGAAACAGGAAAAGAGTCAAAACCCCCCAAACACAGACACACATACATACATACATACAGATATGTCTCGCTTTATTAGATAGGTGTGAATTAAGTTCACATTCCATGCTTTTAATATGCAACAGATATGTATATTTTGAAGGGTAACGAAACGCTCAACTCACAATTTGAATTTACAATTTGAAGTTCACGATACTATTTTCTCAGACTTTTTTTTTTAACAGTATGAGCTGCAGACAAATTACTGAAAAAATATTCCTTCATGTATACACACTTTGCAAAACAACAGATGTGTGCTCTTATAAAAAGTGCAACTGAAATTGTATTTTATCTTAAATAACAAAAATGAAATAAAAAGTTAATAATTAGATTTCTAAAACAAACCCCACATCAAAATAATAATACATAGAAAAACAATCTCTTCAAATAAAAAAAAAACTCAGAACACGTAGCGACGTCTGAAGTCAAACAAGTCAAATCAATCTTGTTGCAATCTTTAAAGGTCCCATGGCATGACAATTTCACTTTATGAGGTTTTTTTAACATTAATGTGAGTTCCCCCAGTCTGCCTATGGTCCCCCAGTGGCTAGAAATGGTGATAGATGTAAACCAAGCCCTGGGTATCCTGCTCTGCCTTTGAGAAAATGAAAGCTCAGATGGGCCGATCTGGAATCTTCTCTTTATGATGTCATAAGGGGAAAGGTTACCTCCCCTTTCTCTGCTTTGGCCGCCCAGAGAATTTGGCCCCCCCATGAGAGAGAGAGAGACATCATGGCTTGAAAACAAGCGAAGCATGGCAGTTGGTCAAGGCCACACCCCCACCCTCCACCTTGGCCCCCCACCCTCTCTCCTCCTCAATAGCATTTAAAGCTACAGACACAGAAATGGCACATCCTAAGGAAAGCTCATTGTGGGACTGGCTCTAGTGGCTGTAATTCTGCACCAAGGCTGAATTTCGGGAAAGAGATTTCAGATACAGTATTAGGGGACCACTAAGGTCTATATAAAAGAGACTTCAGATACAGTATTAGGGGACCACTAAGGTCTATATAAAAGAGACTTCAGATACAGTATTAGGGGACCACTAAGGTCTATATAAAAGAGACTTCAGATACAGTATTAGGGGGACCACTAAGGCCTATATAAAAGAGACTTCAGATACAGTATTAGGGGACCACTAAGGTCTATATAAAAGAGACTTCAGATACAGTATTAGGGGACCACTAAGGTCTATATAAAAGAGACTTCAGATACAGTATTAGGGGACCACTAAGGCCTATATAAAAGAGACTTCAGATACAGTATTAGGGGACCACTTAGGTCTATATAAAAACATCCAAAAAGCAGCATGTCATAGGACCTTTAAGCATTTATATTGATTTGTAACCGCTTCACGATGCATCTTTACATCCCTAATACTTTGCTTTTATTTTCCCATATACCATTCTGTTTAGTATATCTCACATTCCTACACGTTAGTCTGGCTTTACTTGTGCTGCATCCAGAAGCTGTTTGCTACTGAAAAGTCACATTTCCCACAAGTGGCTGACAGGTAATCCGTCTTTCCGTTTGTACTGCCATACATCACTAATTCCCCGCCTTGCCGCCATGTTTCAGGGGCGACGTAGACGTGTCGGCGGTGTGCCAGTACCAGATCAGTGATGTGAAGAAGGTGTTTGAAGGATCCTACAAAGAGTACAGGGAGGCATCTCAAAGGTGGGGGCGCTACACCGGTGCTGTCCCCGTCCCGCGGCCTGGATCGGTAAGAAACTGAGAGCCCTGAACTAGCACATACAGGATGATGTATGATGGTTGTTAAAAATGCAAATGTTTCCAGGCAACTTTAGGAAGCAAGAAAACAAGAGTAATGTTCTAAAATGGGGGGGGGGGGTTGTGCACCTGTTTTTTTTGTCACCTTCTGCACCACAAAAGGAGAGATAAGTGGGCAGAGGAGGGATAATGAGAGAGGGAGGGAGGGATGTAGAAATGGGTGGCATGGGGTACTGTAGCAATGGAGGTGGAAAAGAGCAAAAGCTGGCATGACACAAAAAGCTAAGAACGTAATGATCCAGGACGAAAGGAAGGGAAGCAGAGGAAGGAGTGTGATGGCAGGCCGCGGTAAAAGCCAGAGTGAAAGAAAGATGGAGAAGAGGAGAGAAAGGGAGGGAGGGAGGGAGGGAGTCATCTCAAAGCCAACTAGCCATGCCAACCTGTGCCAGCTGCAGCTAACAAGTTTTCCTCCTCTACCTCTTTCTCCTTCTTGGCCCTGTCACTCTTCCCTTCGTCCTTTCCTCCGTTCCTTTCCTTGCTCCATTTCCCCCTGTGTCCATTTACCCTCCCCGGTGTCTCCGTCCTCTGTCTGTGCTGCAGTGTATAACTAACTCAGACAGGGAGAACGGCTACAACAGCTCTCTGCAGCTGCCTGATGCCACGCTCAACTTTGCCAAGAAGCACCCGCTGATGGAGGACAAAGCTCTGGCTCGCCCCCTGCTGCTCACCAAGGGTGTCAACTTCACACGGCTGGCAGTGGACCGGGTTAGCTCCCTGGACCAGCGGGCGTACAACATGCTCTTCATCGGCACAGGTACGAAGTCGTTCAGGCTGTTGTCATGAACCACACGTTCATATAGCTACGAAAAGTTAAGCACTGAAATTCGGAAGCATTCCACGTTTTTTTTGCTGTATGCACCGCAGTGACTGCTGCTGTATAAGAACGCTGTGGACTGCGTAGGGAGAAGGTGGGGGTGGATGGGGTGGGTTATAAAACACAGCCAGTCAAGCCAGGGAGCGGAGTTCACTTCCCCGGGGGGGAAATGCATGTTCCTTGGGAGTGTTTTAGTCCACACCCCAATCTTTTTCCTTAACTTAACTAGTTGTTTTGGAGCCTAAACTTAAACTGTCGTAGCCGCATAACGCTCACTTTTTGTCGCCTAAACTTAACCGTAAACAGCACGGTGTCCCAATGGTTAGCACTGTGGCCTCACAGCAAGAAGGTTCTGGGTTTGAATCCAGGTCGTTCCGGGCCTTTCTGTGTGGAGTTTGTACGTTCTCCCCATGTTTGCGTGGGTTTCCTTAAACCGGGTGCTCCGGTTTCCCCCACCATCAAAAAAACATGTACTAGGTTCTCCAGTCAGTGCCCTTGAGCAAGGCACTGGCTCAGATCTGGAGTTGGTCCCCGGGCGCTGTAAATGGCTGCCCACTGCTCCCTTGAGGGATGGGTTAAATGCAGAGAATGAATTTCGCTACATGTATGTGTATGTACAATAAAGTACCTTCACCTTTAAAGCCCTCCAAAATGTAGGCAGCTCCCGGTGCCCTGTATCCGGCTCAAAGCCCACTATTCTCGGGTAACTCAACTACCAACTGCCTCTGATACGACAGAGTTCTGTAGCCGGCGTCACATACATTTTTGTACTATATAATAAGGACGCGTTTATGAGAACACGCTGGGTCAATATAGCTGAAAAATATTAGCATTGGGATCAGCCTTAGAAAAAGCAATGAGTTCAGTGTTACACATTAAGATAGTTTAACCCGTTTAGTGTTTTGCAGTTTTTAACATAAATGAGCACCCTTACATATTCTTCAGAAAGTTTAGCCTTTTTCTAGAAGCATATCAAGTTTAGTTTGGAACAAATTAACAACAGCCTCTTACAATACAATGCAGGCCAAGAGAACACCACGCTCACCAGCTTTAAAGGTGATAATAGTTTTAAAGTGGCGGGATGTGCTGTCATAAGGACACAGATTATTAACATGTTTTCCTCAGATGGCAAGTGTAAACAGAAAATAGGCTATAAACAGTGCAAACAGACATTCAAAACGTAGCCTATTACATGTAATTACATGCATATCTTGTAAATTGCCACTACTTCATTACAGCACAATGTTAAAACCACAGATAATATTGGACAAGAATGCACCGCGCCAAATAATTTGATGGTCGAATATTCTATAGTCCATTCTGTGAAACCTGTGTGTGTGTGTGTGTGTGTGTGTGTGTGTGTGTGTGTGTGTGTGTGTGTGTATGTCTGTCAGTATTTGTTGAAGAGATGAGAGCTTACAGACCATGGCAGCAGACAGGTACGGTGGCACAAAACAACATGCCATCTGGCCAGACTTCAGCTGGGTTTCAATTAAGCACTTGATTTGCATGCTGAGATCCATCTTTATGCATCAAAGGAAGCGTCTACGTACGGGCGACTTAATTAATATCTCCAGTCAGTAGCCATCAGGCCCATATGCAGGTGTCCTGTTTTGGCACAGATCTGAAATCAGCCAACCATCCCACAGCTTTAATCTTGAATAACACTGACCTGACAGTGGGTTCCAGGGAATGTGAATTTGAATGCAGCCCATCTCATGAATGGAGAGAGACTCAGCTACTTACCATTCCGATCACTGCAGCGGCAGAGTGACTGTGGCAACTGACAGTGCGACAACAGCGGACTCAGGGCTTCTCTTGCTGGCAAGCGGAGAGGCCAACCCCAGACACACACACACACACACACACACACACACACATGGGGTAACACGCTCACAAATTGGTATACACAAAACACACAGAGATACACACACTCACACTTCCTGAGCCAAGTGCAGTCATCCCCGCTTGTCGTGCTTCACAGCACAAACTCAACAGGGCCCTCGGCAGACGTGCGCTCATAGTGCCAATTGGGCTGTGGGCTTGATTAGCTATTAGCTGCAGCATAGCGACAGCTGATGTGAAAAAGGAGAATCGGCGCGCTTGTCGAGACTGAAGAAAAAAACCAGGCTGCAGGATTGAGGGATTAGCCGACACTGGTCCCTGGCGCCGCGAGAGGCGAGTGTGATGATATGCCTGCTGCTCGCTATGCCCGTGTGTGTGTGTGTGTGTGTGTGTGTGTGTGTGTGTGTGTGTGTGTGTGTGCAATATATCGTTTTTTTTTATCGTCATCACGATATCAGCGGGCGCAATAAACACATCGCGAAACGCTGCGACACATCGTGAAAGTATTGTGAAATGCATTTTTCAATTTTTTCAATGAAAGAATGTTGGAAATGAGCAATCTGTTGTATTTTAGCAGAATACTGAGAGCAACAGAACTGAGTACACTAATAGCTGATTATTTATCGCAAGTAATATTGTTATTAACATTATCACCAGGGCTCAAAATTAGCACCAGCCGCCAGCCAAATGTTGGTAAAATATGCAAATGGATGGTAGATTTTCCTTCGCTCAACCGGCAATAAAGGTTTTGTTAAACTACTGGGTGGATGGTCAAATTTGAGCCATTTGGCTCGTGGACAAAAAAGTTCATTTTGCAACCGTTAAACTGTTATCGCATATTTTCCTCATATTGTGCAGCCCTAGTGTGTACATGTATTTCCCTCAAGCTTCCAGTTGGCTACCGGGGGTTAGCTTTTCATATTATCTGTGACAGTCTCCTAATCGAGAGGGCCGCACAAGAAAGCACGTGCCAGCACTATTCCATCCACACACACACACACACACACACACACACACATCAAGGTCACCCCACCAGCTGTGCCAGAAACGCCTTTCATCACAGGGGATCTAAACTTGTTCACAATGCCCTACATGAAAGCAGCACAGGATCTTCTCTTCCTCCTCCTCCAGCATCAGCTCCCCACACACCCCGTCTCCAAATGTCTACAAAAATTACCTTTACCCAAGGTCTCACTGTAAAAGGCCGGGAACAGCATCTCAGCTCTTTAAAATGTACTTTTAGATTAGTTTCTTGCTGAGCTGGACTCAGGGTTCTGGCTGGAGAAGTTGTTTTCCTTTTTGATTTTCTGTCTTTCTCAGTTGCTGAGTAGCGTGACATTTCAGGGCAGCTGGCGTTAAAGTTCCACAAATTGAAGTTGCTGAAAGTTGCAGACAACTTGATGACACTGTAGCTATGCACATTCGTCATCACGCATGTGTCCACAAGCGTACCTTTTTCTTACGAGCACTTTCTTCTTGTCTTTAATTCCCCTTTTTTTCAGCTTGCGTTTCAATATTTAATTCACTTGTTATGGCATCAAAGGAGTGTGTTTGTATAATATAATATGTCGACGTTAATATTTTAATGAATGTCTGTGCAATCACAGGTGTGCGTTTGTGGATGTATGAGTACATCGTTAATATTTAAGTAAAATACTGTGCATTATTCGCAGGTGTTTGTTTGCAGAGCATTGATATTTAAATTGACAGTATGCAGTCACAGGTGTATGGGTTAATTTATGAAATCACATATTTATTATTCAAATGAACTGGTGTGCAGTCAAAGGTGTGTGTGCGAATATTTTTTAATATCATATCAAAGATATTTAAATGAGCCATCCTGCTGTCAAAGGTGTGTGTTCATTGGTTATTTTGTGTCGGGACTCAGCCGAGTCCTGAAGCTATCTTGCTTGAAAATACATGTTTTTATGCATGCCATGAAAAATTGAAGGTGAAGAAAGCCTATTCTACTGGGGGGGAACTTGAATTGAAAGTTTGACTTAACAAAAGTGAAGTGAGCTGAATCCTCTCTCCCTCTCCTGTGTGCTGCAGCGGAGGGCTGGCTGCAGCGGGTGGTGATCCTGGGCTCCGAGGCCCACGTCATAGAGGAGATCCAGCTGTTTGAGGTCGCCCAGCCAGTGGACAGCCTGACCATCTCGCACTCCAAGGTACGGACTCGGTTATTTCAAGGAACTTGTATTTTCCAGGGGAACTGCAGCAGTTATACACATGCACTACACTTTTACACTTGTGTTTGTCTTTGTGGCTCTGGAGGAGCTTTGTCAAGTCGGAGAAAATATCCCTCCCCTGATGATTTCACCAGGGTTAGCTTCGATGATGCACGTTTTTTAATGGAAAGGCTGGAATACAAACTGAGGGCATGGAGTTTGAAAATGTGGGCGTTTACACCACAGGGGTCTCACGAAAAGATGCATTTAATGTTTTTGAAGCTCGACCCAAACTAGTAACAAACATCAGGATTCAAGATTCAAGATTTGTTTATTTGTCGGGAGGGAGATTTGTCTTGGACAAAAGGCTGCCAAATAAAAATACAAATACAAAAGACACAAGGCATAAGTACATACAATACAGTGTGCAACACAAGTGCAAATAATACATTGAGTGCAAATGCATTCCACCCCTCCTCGTGCCTTATGGCCTGAGATTAGGAGATTTACTGATATGGGGATGAATGAGTTTTTATACCTGTTGAGGTATCTTTTATGTTTATGAAATCTCAAAGGCGGGGTGATAATCTAGCCATAAGGGCTCCCCTGTGGTTTAGCGGTTAAGATGTCGACCATGAACTGCATCTTACATCTCTGGTCCAAACTGAACTGGGGAACCTTTGATGCCCATCTCTCTCCCTTATTTCATCTCTCTCTACTATCGCTATCTGATTAAGGCATAAAATAAATTAAAAGATGACAGTGGCAGAGAGAGGCAAGACGTGATATTCATTTGAATATGGGGAGGGCATTCACAGTCTTGGTTTTACACATTCAATTTGACAGAAATAGTTGTGTAAAATATGCTAAGCTTGAGAGAGAAGTTCAAATCCTGCTTACTTTCTTACCTCCATACTGACAGACTAATCACAGCTTAAAGTGGCTATATGTAACCTATACCTATATGTAACCTTCAAAAGCGGTAGTGTTTTTACCCTACCTGCTGTCCTAAAGCTCTTTTCTTTACGGTGCTGTATTACCCACTGTAGGTTACTGAGTTAGCGTTACTGGGAGGTCATATAGTCGCGATGAATGTTTTACTCAGATAGAAAATCATTCATTTACAATAAGAGAATAAGTTACAGATGCATCGCTGCATTTCAAGAGTTGCATACGGTAACCCGTTAGTCTCGTTTGCTGTTACAGGTCATTTAAGACTATTGTATGAAAAAAGACAACATTTCAAACATTAAAAAAGTTACATATAGTCACTTTAAAGTGGCCACGATTGGCGCAGTAGGTTTCAAAGCTAAAGAAATTGTCAGATGCAGCCCTTGAATTCTGATGAAAATGTTGGGGTGAAGGGGTTTAAAATCACTGACCCTTTTAACATACATCACTTCCATTTAGTTTAGTAAACACAGTGTAATATTAAATATCACATACATATTAAAATACATCAACACAAGTCTTGTGTTGTCATTTCAGTTGAGTCATCTCTGGATACATTTTTGTTAAGAACATGTTAACAGATCAGATGCAATATAACAAACAGAGGCAAAAGGGATTCTTCTTTCTTTTCTTTTTTTTAATCATTAGAGGTTCCAGCTGCTCCCACTCAGTATAGATAAGCACCGTCATTGACTCCTAGATGTATTGTTTTCTGTCTTTTTGAGAAATAAGACATCTTAATGGTCTCTCAGGGGGAAAAAGTTACTCAAAGTGTCTTTGTTGTTTTGGCACAACTAGCACGGTTCTGTTCTTCCTCTGATCATAGCCCTCGAAAAGTATAGTTTTGGGGCTCCGTTAACTTTTATTGTTGCATCACTTTTTCATGGGTTTTTCGATGATAACAGTACGACTTTGTCTTCTGCTGATCTCTTAATACCCTTTTTGCCAGCAGACACGTACAATCATAGATCCACTGACAACAGCGAGGCAGTCAGCAGATGTTTATTTTATCAACCATGCCCTTTTTCAGATCAATTGTCGCTTCATGAATCCAAAACCCTCTACACAAATAACAGTAATTACAGTCCTTCACCTCTGCGAGGGAATTGAACCTCTGCCCCTGTTGTTTTCTCAACGTCCCTGTCCAGTCACCTGAGCCTGTGTGTCGACACCGGCTGTATCCCCGTGGCTCTACAGCGCCACGTCCGCCGATCGATGCCGTTTTGACGGGGCGTCCCCTGCCCTGAAGCCCACTGCTTATCTCATTAATGCTGGCTTAGCCACGAACAGAGATTTTATAACAGCTTCTTTTTTTTTCTCCAAAAAAAGAGCGCAATCCAGATTGGATTGGAAGAGGGTCAGGGCGGTAAATGTTATTGTAATGGAGAGTGATTATCCCATTATCTCCTATAACCCCTGACAGAGTCTCTCTCTCTCTCTCTCTCTCTCTCTGTTTATCTTTCTCGTGTTTTTCTTCTCACTCTCTGGTTTGTGTCTCGCCGTGATGGCTGGATCTGTTCTTTGTCTTCCTCTCTCCTCCTCCTCCTCCTCCTTCTTCTCCTTCTCTCCGTAGAAGTACTTGTACATCGGCTCTCGTTCGGAGGTTCTCCAGCTACCCCTGGCCAACTGCAGCCGCTATCAGTCTCAGCCAGACTGTCTGCTCGCCCGCGACCCCTACTGCGCCTGGGACAGCGAGGGGCGGGCCTGCGTTCGCATCGACCTGCACCGCGGGTGAGACCAGTACCTATGCTAAGCACCCATTTATTCATACTTTGAACCAGAGATCTTCAACGGGGTCTTTTTTTATTATATGTCTTGAATCCAACATATTATTAGCAGATATGAATCAGAAGAAAAGACCCTTACTGGCCTATAGGTAAGGTAGTCTAAGGTAGCCTTCCACAGATCATGTTAATCCCAAAGGACTCACTGTCCCAGATGTATGTTTAACATTAAAACAGGATTTATAAAACCATGCCAACTGTTATTATTTTACAGATTGCACGTATACATGCAATTGAATGCATTTAATTTGTTATGTTCTTGTCACCATTGTGACTGATACAGAATGCATTTCATTTGTTCGTTCTGTGGAATGGGGGTGAATATGTTTTTATGTTAAATATGTTTAGGTTCATTTGCTCTCACTCACACACACACACATACACACACACTTACACACACACGCACCCATATGAATGTGCACGTACAGACATGCACACACAAACGCACACGTGTGCATGCACAAACACACACAATATGCACATACACTCCCCATATATATTCACACATATTTTATTGTTGCAGCCATTCATTTAAAATAAAACTGTTGTTGTGGCATATCGCTTGGAGTACCCTTAGTTTTTGTGCATTTTGTCTACCTGTTACAACCTACCCCAGTATGTGTTACTAGCTACCCCAGTAGTGGGGTAGGTTGTAACAAAGGACCACCTTGTATTTGTCATCATCTCACAAAGTCTGTGATATAGTTGAAGAAATTTAAATTGTTGCCATTTGTAGTAGAAAAATGTGGGTACTTTGCAAGAAAAAAGTGTTAAACCATACCCGGTCTCCCCTACTCGGTGTGACCATTATTAATCTTCCGCTCTGCTTTCTTCCGTTTCCCCTCCAGGTCCACCTCGTCCCTGTCACAGGACCTCATGCTGGAAAGGTTCAGCCGGGGGAAAGCCAAGTTTGATAAGCCCGTCTCCATCCCCAGCCCTGGTGAGTACGGAGCCACACCTCAGTTGTGGCCCCTTGTGGGAATGGATAATCAGTGCGGGAGCAAGTCAGTAGAAGGGAAAGGGAAAGGACTTGGACAAGGGAATACATTTGGAGTGAGCTGAATACATTGAATTAAGCAGACGAGAGCTGGCTGCTGTAGAATATAAATTGGAATCATTATGGATGACACTTAACCACCTCTCCTTTCTGCTCTTCCCTCCACCTCCTCCTCCAACTCTCCTCCTTTTCCTCTTGCAGAGCACTCCCGTCTGAGGAACGTGACAGTGGTGGTGGGGTCCGACATGGTGCTGCCTTGCCAGCTGGTCTCCAACCTGGCTCAGCCTTGCTGGGTTCTCAACGAACGTGAGCTCCAACTGGGTGACCCCGAAGCAGGAGGGCCACGCTTCGACCGCACCCTCAAAGCCCTCGTCGTCCCCGAAGCGGGCCAGATGCAAGCGGGCCGCTACATCTGCTACTCTGAGGAGCAGGGGGTGAAGTTTCAGACAGAGCGCTACCAGGTGGCCGTGGTAGCCAGCGCTCCGGTCTTCATGGAGGCCCGGGCTCCAGACAGCAGCATGGGGCTCTTTTGGGTGCTGGTCATCACCCTGGGAGCGGCGTGCCTGCTGCTCCTTGTGGCGGCTCTTTACCTGCGCAGGAGGCTGAAGCTGGCCCTGGGAAAGGGAGCCGACATGAAGCCTCTGGAGAGCACCCTGGTCTACCCCATCACCCTGCCCAAGGAGCCGCCCACCTTTGTGCCCAGCAAGATGCCCAGCGATGAGGACCGCTTCTGGGAGACGGGCGCCAACTACTACTACTCGGACGGCTCGCTGAAGATCGTTCCCGGCCACGCCCTGGGGCCCAGCAGCGTCAGCAGCACGGCGTCGCCCAGCGCCATTCCCGGCCAGCCCATCCACTCCCCCAGCCGTCTCAGCCTCACCAACATCCGAGGCTCCGGTAGCAACGGCTACATCCGCCTCAACCTGAGCACAGCAGGGGAGGAGAGGGCTAGCGGGGCTGGCGCTGGGGGCGGCGGGCTGGGAGGCCTGGGCGTGGGCGGGAACGACTACTCCAGCCCCTTCAAGGAAGAGCTGAGACGCACGCTGCAGCAGAGAAGCGTGCTGCCCGACGCCAACCCCGAGGAGTCGTCGGTCTAGGCCTGTCCTCCTCAGTCTCCATTCCCCGAGTTGGAAAAACAAAACAACCGACCTACCTCCCTCCTTTTGAGGATGCCTGCTCTCTCTCTCTCTCTTTCGGTGACACGCTGTCAATTCCCCCATACTCTCTCACGCTCTGCCAATGCCTGTTTGGCTCACTGTTGACATTTATAGCACACAGCATGTTAAATATACACACTCATACACTGTGTTCGCCAGCAGTCATGGCTTTTTCTGCTTCTACTGTGCAATCGCCAATCATGTAAATTGTGTATTTAAAAAAGGCTGAACGCAGGGGAGAACACCTCAAGCATGGAAATCAAACGGAATGGCGTTACATGTTTTCTGAAGGGCACATTTCTTTTACGTTGAGTGGACCAAGATGCTTTTAACCCCCTGTGCTGAAACCAGTTGACGAACGGCAAGCGCAACGGACTGGAAATGTTGAACTGAACTGCTGTCCTTCTGTTCCTTTGGGACTTTTTTTCAGCTTATTGCACTTAAAAACTGGAAGCGCGTCTTCCCTTTTTTGTATTTGTGAGCCAAGAGTGTGAGAGCGTTATAAAGAGACTAATTAATCACGAAGCAAGACGACAATCACGTCCCCGTAGCAGGAGTTCTGCGAGGGACAGAGAGGAGGGGAGAGAGAGCGAGAGACAAAGAGAGAGGAAATTAAATGGAAAAATGAAGTGATTTGGAGTAAAAGACGCAAGGGGCTTTTTGAATGAAGGACAATCTCTCAAGACTTTCTCTGCTCAATTTGTATTTTTCACATGGTATTTACCCCCCGGAGGACGTCCTTGATCCCTTCTACTTTCATTTGTTGTGATGGTTGGTTTGAATTAAGACATTTCTTGTTGTTCTTTTTCTACGTCTTACCGACTGCAGCAGTGTTCAAAGCGGTTATCAAGTGACTAATGGCTCCCCTCCGTGAATGACAATGCGAGGGCAAGCGCTTGCATCCAAACGCACCTTCGAGTCCAATATACTACAAGTGCACTCCACACGACATTTATTAGCGTCTAAGTGTGTGACAGATATGTGTTTTGGCTGAGCCCTTTTGGATGTTTGTTCATCTCTGCAGAAAGAAAAGGTCATTTACATTGAGCTCTTAGCAGCCGAACAATAACTGCACACTTAATTCCAAATTGAAGCTGACATGAAGACATTAGGCATGGAGAATGTAGTTGAACCCTCACTGTTGCGACCGCTGTGGATGTCTCAATAAGTGCTTTATATCGTATGTGTATGGTGAGGGTGGGAACTTGCACTGCCAAGAAGGAAACTACCCCTCGCACACACTCACACCCCCAAAAAACCCTCCCTCTTTACCGATGCCCAGAGACTGACCCAGGGCATACTGTGGACTTATACAGAGGAAGCGCACTGTAAAACACACCAACACAAAAAGAACACACACTCACACACATTGTTAACGGAAGAATGGACAGACAGACAGATTTCTGCCGTGCTGACAAACTGCTGGCTCCAGGTGGAGAGCAGCCGTAAAGCAGTGGAAGGTATTGTTCTTTTTCATTTAATTCATGCAAAGAGATTTAAGCAAAGTCCTAACCTTTAACGATTTCCAATTTAGCTTTTTGGCTGCTCAGCGTAGTGTTAATAATTATTCAGTTTTTTTATCTGGCTGTCCCTTTGCTCAACTTATTACTAAAAGAAATAATCAACATTTTGGGGAAATACGCTACGTTTGCATTCTTGCTGAAAGTTAGATTAGAAGATGAATACCACTTTCATATCTGTCTGTTAAATACGTAGCTACAACCATGAGATGATTAGTTAAACCAGCATCAAAACCGAAAGCAGGGGGAAACAGCAAGTCTGGCTGTCTACAAAGGTAAAAAAATAAACAAAATAATAATCTCACTAAATAACACACTAACTGACGGGTAAAAACAAAGTTGTGAACCCCACAAAGTCACAGCTCCTGGCCAAGAAACCGTCTGGCACGTAACCCCGTTTGACATGGTTCAGTCCGCAGTTTGTTGTTTTACACTTTTTTGTACGGATTAAAGTAATCATCTTGAAGATTTTCATTTAAGCAAATGTTAAGTCGGTTCCTTAAGTGCTCATATTATGCTCATTTTCAGGTTCATAATTGTATTTAGAGGTTGTACCAGAATAGGTTTACATGGTTTAATTATCCAAAAACACCATATTTTGTTGTACTACACATTGCTGCAGCTCCTCTTTTCACCCTGTGTGTTGAGCTCTCTGTTTTAGCTACAGAGTGAGACATCTCACTTCTTTGTTGGGAGTCGCACATGCTCAGTACCTAGGTAAGGACTACTAGCCAGTCAGAAGCAGGGTATGAGGGTGTGCCCTGACAGTAGCTAGATAAGGACTACTAGCCAGTCAGAAGCAGGGTATGAGGGTGTGCCCTGACAGTAGCTAGGTAAGCACTACTAGCCAGTCAGAAGCAGGGTATGAGGGCGTGCCCTGACAGTACCTAGGTAAGGACTACTAGCCAGTCAGAAGCAGAGTATGAGGGCGTGCCCTGACAGTACCTAGGTAAGGACTACTAGCCAGTCAGAAGCAGAGTATGAGGGCGTGCCTGACAGTAAGGTAAGGACTACTAGCCTAGTGTCATCCCAACTTCTGAAGTTCCTGTCTTCTTGAAGGTGTATTTAAACTCATGCTGCAGGCAAGTTTAGCTGAGCCTTCAATGTAAACAAAGATATTGCGGGCACCGGAATCATAGATACTTAACCCAAATTCATTGAGCCTATCTCTCTCTCTAGGAAGCATGCTAGAGTGTGTCAGGCCCCTTAACCCTGTTTCCACCGACCTCCAAAAGGAGACAGTCCTGAATCAAACCTTCCCTTATCATGCAGCTGCCTAGATTCCCTCTATCTGTAGAAACACAAGCATATTCATACATGAAGATGTTTGGTTATTAGAGACTGACCTGTGACCTATGAATGACCTGATGTTGTCTAAGTTTTCCCTTTGTCTCATCATACCACAACAGGGTGTTTCAGGAAACTCCACCCCACTGTCTATCGCCGAATGAGGTCACACAATGGTGATTGAGCCTATGGCCCACTGATATAACCCCTTACATTGGCAGTATTACAAACTGGGTGTCTGTGGCGACATTCCCAGGAGAAATTACAAGCACAGTTAGGGTACGTTCACACCGCAAGTCTTAATGATTAATTCGGATTTTTTGCTCAGATCCCATTTTTTGTTTGGCTGTTCACATTACCTTTTAAAATGTGGCCGATATCAGATTCCAGGGTGAACTGTTTGCGGTTTCGAACTGACCCGCATGCGCAAAAGAACGATGACAATGACATCAGACGCAGCACGCTGTTGCACTAAAGTTAGGGAGGTTGTATAGGAAGTAAGCATTTTCGCCTTTATTTAAAAAAATGTGTGTAATGGCAGCAGTAACATGAAGGAGGAGAAGAATGAAGAGAAAGAGAGCCAAATTGGCTATGTTGGCCTTTTGCGGGGTTATGGCTGCAAATTCACTACAGAGGTCTGTGTGGCTGTAGAGACGAAGACAGGAGTGGTGGGACTGCGTTGTGAATGGCTTCACAGAGACGCAGTTTATTCAAAACTTTCTTTCAGTTTTTAATTGTACTGTCTGTGTCTAGGGCTAACTCCCGCCGGCACATAATTGTGACAAATGTCGATGTAGATTGACGTAAAAGTCGCATCAAATCCGTCTTGCTTGTTCACACTGCGGCCGCATTGAAAAAAATCTGACCTGGGTCTGATTCAGGACCACATATGGAAGTGGTCTAAATCTGATTTGAAAAAAATCATATCAGGGCAAGATTTGAGTGTTCACACTACTTCTGAAGAAGTCTGACCTGGTCACTTGACCCCAAAAAAAATCAGATTTGGGCCACTTTTGCCTGCAGTCTGAACGTAGCCATGTGACACGTTTTCCATCCATCCATCTTTTCCAAAGAGGGTAGGCAGGGCTAGCGCAACAGACTCGCTCTTAAATCAACTCACTTGTGTGTGAAGTGGTGTACTGTTTTTGCCTCGTTTGCCTCGTTTTTTTCTGCTAGCGTTGCAAGTAAATGTCCCACAGGCGACATTGTTTGGATGTCTTGTAAAGTGAGATCTAAGAGCACACCTGCAACTAGCTTACTGCTTATCACAGTAGGTACTGCCAAAGAGAACAAAACAGATCTTCGAGACTGTCACTTTAAACAAAGGAGATGTAACGTGTTAATTAGTGAGCTTTGGAGATGCTGGCAGGTTGTTTTTCTTCCCGCCAGGCTAGCCGTTCCCCTCTGTTGTGTCAGTCTTTGTGCTACGCTAAGCTAACCATCTCCTGGCTCCCGCTCCAAAATTAAGCAAACAGGCATGCGAGTGGTATCAATCTACTCTCCAAGAGTGCAAATAGCCTACGTGTATTTCCCAAAATGTCAAACCTCATTTAAATCAAGAAATACAAATTGTTTGATCGGTTGATCACTGCCTCTGTTGCTTCAAGGTAACACCACTTGTGCAGAGACTAGCATTATCCACGGTAAAAGATTTTGTCATTATCATATAAAGTGGTATTATAACAGTAAATTGCCTAAACAAAATGAAATGCCATAAGCATGTATTAAGCTCAATGCTTTTATTAAGCTCAAAGCAGTATCCTAATGCCAACGTCAGCATTTAGCTCAAAGCGCTGCTGTGCCTACAGTACAAGGACAGCCTCACAGAGCTGCTAGCATGGCTGTACACTCCTAGTCTTGTTACATGATATGTTCTGCACCATTTGACCAGTCTCCTTCTCACCGAAAGCTGTCCTGATACAGGTGCATCAGAATAAGCTACTTTTATGGCAAAAGATAAGAAAAGGACCCGAACTGCCTGAAGCCAGAATCTTGCGACTAGAAGACTTCATAAATGAAAAAATGTTTCAATCTGACAAGGATCAAAATGAGTTGACCTTAGGAAGATTGAAATGTCTGTTTAATAACACTTGCGAGATTCAGACAGTATGCAGACCTTTTCATACCAATCTCTTGCTCAAAACTGACAGATAACTAACTATTATTACAGTTGCTGCAAAATCTCATACAGCCTTGGGTATTCTTTTGTAGTCATCTTCAACGACTCAGTCTGGTATAATAAAGTGTTAGCATGGAGTATCATGGACTGAATTTTATAATTCCCCAACAGGCCAATCAGTCCAGTATGTGATGTGTTCCATGGTGATGTAATGATTTCCTAAAAAAAAAAAAAAATAGAACCTACTTTCTGATCTTTGAAATACAGCGAACACCACATGACGTTTGCTGTTACTAACTTGACATTGTTTGTCCTCTCTCTCTGTGCTTTGTCCATCAGGGGTGGTTTTTTGTTTTTGGGACGTGTCTGTCGGGAGCAGAGGAGCACAGCAAGAAGGAAGGGGAGGACAAAAGTACTTTGTTTTGCCCCCACTGTGTACAGCGTGCTGAGAGAGATGTACTGTAGAATATCAAAATGATCCCAAGGTTGAAGAGGTACTCAGCCATCAGCACTCCATCGTAGTGTTGCATGATCCTCTGCAAGTGGTCCGTACATCTTCGATATGATCATCCTCGTACAAGTGCATCATTTTGATCGGCCATTTTTGGACTTTTACAGACCCTCATATTGTGGAACAATAATGCTTTCTTTGAGAAAAAAAACAAACAAACAAAAAAACAAAATATGTCTGATTTTATGGTTCAAGGGTTGTACAGGACTTCATGGCTGCATTTCAACACGTTTACTTTTTCTGTGCCTCTTCACCTTTTGGATAAGCCAAAGTAGACTGCAGTTGGTTTTTTGTTCTTGTTGAAATACTTCAATTCATTTTATTTGATTCCAGATCGATATTTAAGCCTCAGCAGTCCGTCCACTTTGCTACTCTGAGCTGATGTCTGCAACCTTTCTGCATATTTTATCTGCAGTTACATTTTCCCTCAAGCTAAACAAAATGGACTTCCTGTTTGCTTCCTGTTTATACGTCAGTAGTAATCTGCTGGGCCCAAATCTTTATCCCCTCACTTTATGATAGGCAGAGCAATATACCAAAACGTTAACCTTTATTTAATTTGTCAGCCCCTGAAAACCAAATATGTATCTGTCGATTTGAAGCAGATCAGTGATACAATGTGCCCACTTTGTATTATTACACCCGCTGAAGCAGACAGCTAAAACATATTAGCCTTTTACACTAGTACTTGGTTATGTCTTAATATATTTCAATTTTACAATTAGGCTTTGTTATTTAATACAACATGTTGCAAAAACAAAAAAAAGATAAAGGAATACAGGTCTAAAGCGTGACAAAAATGCATGTGTAATGTACTTTATGTGCATTCTTCAGTTCTTATGCTCAAAATATTTTCTCTCACACAAGGCTTTAAGTTCTGCTGTTTTCTCGCATTATTATTTGTATTATTCTATTCATTTTGCCCCATTTTTTGCCTGTCTGTTATTGATCTTTTATGTTTGTTTTTAAACTATGTTAAGTAACTTATTTCACTTGTAAAAAACTGTTTATATTTATTATCATTGTACATATGTCCTTATTTTTTATATGTGTATGCATACACAAATAAAAATAGAGATATACTCGAGGTGTGTGATTTTGTTTGTGAAAGCGGAAGTCCACTCATTTTACACATAAAGGTCAGTTTACTAATCATAGGAAGTGCTCAGCCTATGGAGAAGCTTTATGATGTCTGAGAAAATAACCCTGCTGATGTCATAGTGATGTCATCAGAGTTATCCTGGCCTGGCCTTGGAGGCTGTAAGTTTACACCAGAAGGCTTCCATTACAAAGTGAGGGCATAGAGTGGGTGATTGGTCTAACAAAGATACGCTATTGGGTTGCATTATGGGTAATGTAGGATGCAGTGTTTCAGTTTCAGTGTTCGTCGTATAAAGGTGAGGATATCTCTGCCTCTGCTGCTTTCATTTTGGCCATTCATTTTTAAATCTGTCTCTTAAGAGTCCCCCAGTTCTATGGAAGAGCATCACTGAAGTACTCCTAGTACACATATTTAGGAATATATTTTTTAAATTACATTTTTTTTTTTTTTTTTTTAAATTGTTTGTCAACTGCAATCATATGGGAAAAGTAACTACATTTACATACTGTGAATCGTTTTTTTAATCGAGAATCGTTTTTGAATCGAAAATCAATATGGAATCGCGACATTTTATGAATTGTGCAGCCCTAAGCGACATGTAGATAAATATTGGACAGTGTTTATATATTTGAAGTAATTTGAACCAGTGATTCCTTCTGTACTTACTTACCTCAAGGGTTACTTATGCAGGTATGTTTTGGGAGCAAAAATATCAATATCCACATATTTGTGTTTAGGAGGAAAATAAACACAAGTAGGATTACAAACTGGTGTGAGGCTGATCTTTATTACATAATACCTAATGAACTACCAGCTACGATAGGCTGACTCCATTAATTACATTCAAATGTATTTGTCATATGATACAAAAGCAGTTCAGACGGCTTTACGTAATGACAAAATAAAACAGCAAAAAATGTGCAAATCAACAGAGACTCAGATTCTGTCTGACACATCATCATACAGCTGGAGATAGACAGAGGCGGCCAGAACAAGCTTCACCTCCATTTTCTTGGTTAGACCCAGAGGCTACATCCACTTCTTGTATACAGTGTTTGGAACAAGTGGTGTTGATGAAGAGGTAGCCTACTTGAGCTAATTACCCCTACAATGATGATGATGACAATGTTAACTCAGTTATTCTGTAGAATGGTTTGAAATATATTTCCTTTGACAAAATTAAGGCCTTGGAGCATATTCAAAAATACCCACCTTAAAGCAAGTTCTCAAAAGCCTGTGTATAAACGTCATAAACCAAAACCCCAAATTTTAGGACTACAGGGGATGATTAGAATAGCTAATATACTAAAGGTGGATTCTAACAAAACTTTGTATTTATGTTTCTTGGTTTCCAAAACTCCATGTATTATTGTGTTGGTCATTATTTTTTCTCAAAATAAGACTCTCAGTCTATCAAATTATGAACATTTCCTTTTGGACAGGAACTCATATACACACAGGCTTATTTCACCTCTGAATGTCTAGAGTTGTTTTCATTTCCCCAGCCTGTGCTGCACAAGAACAACAAGCTTCCATCGACTTGCACAGCCGAGCCTGGTGTCAACAGAAGAAGCCACATGCTTCGTGCGGTCGACAGTCCCAGCTGTGGAAAAAGGCTCACAGATGCATCTGATCTCAGTGTACTCAGCTGCGCCACAGACTCCCTCACAAAAGAAGAATCTCTGTATGTGTTTGTGACTGGTGTGTGTATGTGTGTGTGTGTGTGTGTGTGTGTGTGTGTGTGGGGGTAGGCTTTACTCAGCTTTTCAAGACTAGATCACAGTTCACCCACCTGTTTGGGCTTATTGCTTTTTAGAGTATGCTGTAAGCTATGTCAAACTATTGTAAACCACATGCTACACTGACCATTAAAAACAATAAGCAAAGCAATTGAAAAGACACAAACTTCTATGTTCCACTGCTCTGGATTCCCAAAACCCACATCTCTATTATATGTGTTCAATTGAATAAGTACAAGACAGTGTGTTATACTATTCTGTGTAACCTTCAACAAGAAAATGCTGATAGCTATCTGTCTGGCTGACAGATTGGGGGAGTTTTCACTTTGAGCATCAGGTCATGTATGAACCAACAGACTGAGAGAAGGATGCAGTCAGGCTCCAGCTGTTTAATTTCCCGACAGCCAACAGCAGATGGGGCCCTACAGTCAAGGGAGCAAGTTACAGTCCAGCTGGATTAGGCCTACTTAAGTTACTTTTTACCTCAAAACATGAAAATGATTCATTTTGCTTGCTTTTTTCCTAACCTGCATCTGGGCTAATGGATCAGTGTTTGCGCAGTTTCAAATGAAATTAATGTGGAACTTTATAACGCATTAATAAATAAGTCAAGCCTGTCGTTATTTTATTTTTTTTCACATATCAAGCCACTTCTTTTTTGTCTAATCTTATAGTCATGTTGATTACAAGAACATAGCCTAGTATATGCTAAAGTATTTATTATTGTTATATTAAATATATTATCTATATAATATCTATCTATCTATGCTGCTTTGCCTTTCGGATGTCACGTGGTATCTTGTTTGACATTTCTATTGGCCAATTCATATTAAACGAGTACCGGTCCCTTTCAAGCCGTTAAAAATAAGGAAGTTAGTTCCTCCGAACGATACAGCTTCTAAGTTAGTATCGACTTTTTTTTAACAATGGCCGTTGTTGCTACCCATATTTTACATTTGTAAACAACACTACATAATACACAGCGTGTTTTTTATGTTGTAACAGTGTTTTTTTAATTAGTGTTTTCATTACGTTTTCGCGGAGGGATCCACACGCAGCCGCTGGGTCTGGCGTGGAGCATAATTTGAATTGCTCTCTACTCCTTTTTGTCGTTTGTGTTATCATGTATTCAAGACCTTAATGCTTTTTTTACGACACAGTAGTCCATACATGTTTTTTTTATATCTGTTTAAACGGGAGATACCCCTTTTATTTGCCTTAAATGTATAAGGTAAGTTACTTGTTGTCACTCCATTATATTCAGCACTAACGTTAACGTTACTGTTACTGTTGCTACTGTTAGCTAGCTAACATTAACGTCCCATGTGAAGAGGTCATGATGACAAACTAACGTGTAACTTAAACAACAATTAGCGTTTGGTGTTCATTTATTTAGTTAGTCGGCGATAACAACGTTAACGTCCCTGGAAGAAGTCTTTAGTAGTAGTACTGATGTGTAACGTTAGCTACAGCTGTGTTCATGCAAAATCATCTCATGGCCTACCAGCATCAGCCTGATTGGAATAACATATTAGGAATAACTTTACAGGTCACTTAACGCCCTGTTGTCGTCCATCTTAAGTTTTCCTTAGTGACCACTGTGTTGACACTTATAAGATGTATGTATGTATAATATCTTGTCATTACAGATAGTACCGTGTATGTATGTATAATATATTGTCATTGCAGATGGCTACCGTGATGAACACTGCTAGCACTGGGGGAGATCAGAAGGAGACAATGTTGTCCCCCTCAGAAGAGGACTCCCCTCCTGTTTTTATTGACCCCTCAGACCCCCCGAAATTTTCCGAGCTCACACCTTGTCAGTTTGGCATCTCTGTCCAGAGTTTTGTTCCAGCATCAGCCAACAGCAAAGGTGAGAGGACTGTGAGAGACAGTGTTTACTTTGTATGCCACCACTGTTAGAGAGAGAGAGAGTGAGTGAGCACTACCAGTCAAAAGTTTGGGGTCACTTAGAAATGTCCACTCCATTCCAGACAGAATACCAGCTAAGATCAGTTACATTGTTGTTGTTTTTTTAACCAGGGCAGCAGTTTTCAGATGACATTATGTGCTTACATAATTGCAAAAGGGTTCTCCAATGTTTTCTCAGTTAGCCTTTTAAAATGATATCAGATTAGTAAACAGAATGAGCCTTTGGAACGTTGGATGTATGGTTGCTGATAATGGGCAATGTAGATATTGCATTAAAGATCATTATTATTATCATTAAAGATGTAATCACATAATGTAATCTGAAAACTGCTGCCCTGATTAAAAACATATATATCTGTAGGGTTTGCCATAATCTGTAATAATGAGCTTAAACCACTGTAAAAAAGAAACATGCATAATCATACTATTGTCGTGTATGTGACCAAAGCAGTATTAGATTCACAATTTAGCACCACTGATGCATAAAATTAAGAGGCAAAAACCGTCAATGGAAAGTATGACACCAGTTGAGTGAAGTGTCATTCTTCCCCCCCATCTTGCTCTAGATAAGTCTCGTCTAGCACAGATAAAAAAGGCAAGGCGGAGGTCCAGCGTTGGTGTCCGGGGCTCCCCAGAGACAAACTCCCTCATTCGCTTCATGGCACAACAGAGGATGAAGACTCCACCAACCTTTAAAACTCCAAAGGTAAGATCCTTTCTCAGGATACAGTTAACCAAATCTTGCACCCCTGTCACATCATACTGGAATGTGAGGCAGATTGCACTCTGGCTTTGTTGTTTTTCTTTATCAGATGCATGCACGGACTGCCACAACTACAACTAGTTGTACGCACATGAAAGTGTTGCACATCTACAGTACATATTCACACACATGGCCAATATACTCCAGCTTTAAAAGTTGATTACAGATTTGCGTTCATATTAAAACGTTGGGTCTGGCACCAAATTCACACATTACTTTTGCAGACATACCGTCAGATATTGAGACTATTAAAGCTTTTTTTAATTTAATAATGATTAAATAAAGATTTACTGTGAATTGTGTTCTTGCTTCTCCTCTGTCTGCAACACACGTTAATAACAATACTAAAGACCATCTTGCGACGGGATCACACCAGCTGGAACGCCAAATCCGTCGATGCGGCAGGAGCGTAAAGTGGGGGGGCAATGGACCCTTCCCGTCTTCTAACTTACGTCCGGCGCCCTTGCTTGGACTACACCCATCTTCGAACTTGGCCTTCATTTTGATCTCGCCCGCACACCTGTAAAGTTTCATGACTGCATCCTGTACGGTTGTGTTGCTATTGGGGTGAGAAAATCTTGCCGCAGACAGATGTATAAACACCTAGGGAAGTACTCAAATCCTCTTCTGTGGTAGGTCCAGCTACAGTCAGGTTTTCCCTGGGTTTTTAGAGAGCTTGGGTGCAAATGACATATGCTTATTTGCATATTAATTAGTTAGCGTTAGGTTAGGGCTGAAAATTAGTGGGGCTGCACTAGTAGCTACAAAGCCGGCTGGCAACGGCTATGAAAAGTATTGTACCGGTTAATGGTCGTGAGCATGGTCCTATATAAACAGATTATGCTGCAACAGTGAATGGAAAGTGACAGCGTGTTGTTTATTTTTAGGAACAGTTTGCTTTATTTGCAATGGTTTCTAGAAAGCATCATATGTCTTACAATTACATTCCAGGATATCTCCAGTGTTTTCTCAGTTAGCCTTTTTAAAATGATATCAGATTAGTAAACAGAATGAGCCTTTGGAACGTTGGATGTATGGTTGCTGATAATGGGCAATGTAGATATTGCATTAAAGATCATTATTATTATCATTAAAGATGTAATCACATAATGTAATCTGAAAACTGCTGCCCTGATTAAAAACATATATATCTGTAGGGTTTGCCATAATCTGTAATAATGAGCTTAAACCACTGTAAAAAAGAAACATGCATAATCATACTATTGTCGTGTATGTGACCAAAGCAGTATTAGATTCACAATTTAGCACCACTGATGCATAAAATTAAGAGGCAAAAACCGTCAATGGAAAGTATGACACCAGTTGAGTGAAGTGTCATTCTTCCCCCCATCTTGCTCTAGATAAGTCTCGTCTAGCACAGATAAAAAAGGCAAGGCGGAGGTCCAGCGTTGGTGTCCGGGGCTCCCCAGAGACAAACTCCCTCATTCGCTTCATGGCACAACAGAGGATGAAGACTCCACCAACCTTTAAAACTCCAAAGGTAAGATCCTTTCTCAGGATACAGTTAACCAAATCTTGCACCCCTGTCACATCATACTGGAATGTGAGGCAGATTGCACTCTGGCTTTGTTGTTTTTCTTTATCAGATGCATGCACGGACTGCCACAACTACAACTAGTTGTACGCACATGAAAGTGTTGCACATCTACAGTACATATTCACACACATGGCCAATATACTCCAGCTTTAAAAGTTGATTACAGATTTGCGTTCATATTAAAACGTTGGGTCTGGCACCAAATTCACACATTACTTTTGCAGACATACCGTCAGATATTGAGACTATTAAAGCTTTTTTAATTTAATAATGATTAAATAAAGATTTACTGTGAATTGTGTTCTTGCTTCTCCTCTGTCTGCAACACACGTTAATAACAATACTAAAGACCATCTTGCGACGGGATCACACCAGCTGGAACGCCAAATCCGTCGTTGCGGCAGGAGCGTAAAGTGGGGGGGGGGGCAATGGACCCTTCCCGTCTTCTAACGTAACGAAAATTTAACCTCACGGTCATAGTGACCACGATTATCACGGTTTTCGGTATTATAGCAATATTTTTAAAAGTGTTCAATATGGTCAGAAAGCACTGATATGCCTACACAAGCTGAAATAGTTTCAAAAAGTGTAACAGTGTTTATATTACAAAAATATAGGCAAAACCTTATCAAAAGGGCAACTTTTTAACCTCAAAGGAACAAGGGTTCAGCATGTAAACAGCTTATTTGTCAGGAACATTTCCAGTAGTGCAGGTTTAAATTATACAAATCCAAACATTCAAGCTAAGACATAAAGAACAATATGTAAACCAATCAAAGAAACACCAGTAATTATATAATTTTCTTCATCAAAATTAAAATGTAAAACACATGTTGTAGGCTGTGCAGTGCGTCTGCGTGGCAACTTCAGGAGACTCAGATGAAGCTGGGAAGGATTAAACGCACGGGTTCCACAGCGTGGTAATCCACCGTGATGATAATGATGATCATTTTCTTTTTAGTAGTGGGGTCAGCTCTGTCCGAACAACACCCCCCCACCCCCCCCCCCATCAAAGCGCAGTGCTGCTCACTCAACCGACATCAGACTGCAGTATCTCCATCCACCAAATCAACATAGAGGAAACACTGACTTGTTATCGTCAACATTTTTATCACGGTTTATCGTTACATCCCTATTTGGTGGCCAAGTACAAATGTAAACTCTAAAGTAAATTGTTATCATTTTCGCACCCCCTTCCCCTTCATGTCTCTGACTCTTCACACTGGATATGCAAAAGAGCTGTTCACTAAGCCCAGGTAAATGTGACTGTACTAAGCCTACAGCAGGGCTATTTAACTATATTGTTCAGGCTAATCTGACTGAAGTTTAGAAAGAATAAAGAATGCAGACATAATGTGCATAATAATTAGCCATGTGCAGGTGCCGCTGGTAGAGAGAGGGGTTTAAGACTCAAAGCTTTAGTTTTAGCTGGTTTGTAAAAATAAATAAATACTGTAGTTGTGTAAAACAGCGCGGTGGACGAAACACTGCGTCCAGAGGTAATGTAACCTTGTGTCGGGTCCGCTCCGTGGAATGGATGAGTAGACTGGATGTTTTCTGTTGAGAGGCTTAGCATTGACGGCTTGCTGCTGTGGTAAGCTAGTTCGGTTTTTACAACAGACACACTGTACAGTTTTCGTTTTTTTTTGCAGCTTGAAATGATCCCAAACTTTCTGCCGTTTCTCCGCCTGTCTCTTCTCTTAGACCCTCACTACTTTCGCTCTCTTCCTTCAGTCCGCGGCGTCAATCTTCACCGCATGTGTCCACTAGAGGATGGATACCCGAGCCGTCAGGTCGGGTTCGGACAGATATTTAGAAATGATGTTTGGTTTCGGGTTGGGCTCGGTCACATCAGCGCAATAAGGCATTGAACATTTTAAATTTAAAAAAGCTTATTACGTCGGTACGCGCCTGTGTTAACGTGCGCTTGTTGCCCTGTGTGCGCTGATGACCTCATCTGTTGACATTTCCGAATGCCTTCCTACAGCCGCTTAATAAGAGCGGGCTTTCCACACAAACAAACGTATGTGTCATTAGTGTGAGGACGCGGGCCGGGCTCGGACAGAAAAATGCGTCCCGATCCGCACTCTAGTGTCCACAGCAGCGCCACCCCGTTGTGTGATAGTAATAACCGTCTGTGTGGAAACACAGTGAGCGGTACAACGTTAGTTCATTTTGCATCGGTTTTTAGTAATCAAATTATTCGAGTTACCCAAATCATTTCAGCCCTACCCATGCATCTGAGGTCACATTTTCACTCCCTATGACCACTACTTCGTCATTGCAACACATTATACATGCATTACTTCTGGCTTTATACACTGTTGAACGGCAGGTGGGACGTGGTAACGTGTATGAAATTACTTAACTGTTTGTCACTGACCGTTTGCCTAACGTTACCATGTCCACCTGCCGTTAGACAACTGGCACCGGACAGTGTAGTGAGCGGCCAGTGCTGCCAGGGGATCGGTTTATGTCGCCGTCACAGTGGCGTATGCCATCAGCCACTTTTTGATCTTGGCGCTACTGAATAATTGATTGAGCACAGAACAGATTTTTGTTTGCTTTTCTGTGCTCTAATTCTCCCTTTGCTAACTCAGGAATGTGGCACAAATATACCACCATCATTTATGACTGCGTGCTCAAGGAAGAGAAAATTAAAAAGTAGTGCTTGAATTTCATTATGTCCGTCTGAACCCTCTATTTACTTAAAACATTATTTGTGCTTACATTTTTTAAATAAAATATACAATTACATAAAAAAAATGCACAGGTGGAATGAAAAACCCCCTGAGGGCTTGTAAAAGGAACCCACCAATAAAATGAAAGATGGCTGTACGTGCTTGCCACAGATTTTCCAATGAATAAATATTGTTAAAATATCTAAAAGAAAGAAAAGAATACAATTTCCAAACAAATACTACAGATAAAATAATGTAGGATGTATAATATGACCCTTGCCTATAACCTCCAGCCTGTCAGTCCTATCACAAAGACGTAGAAAACGCTGTTGTGCTGGTCATAGAGGAAGTGTAACCACACGCACACCGTGACTGCACACGCTTTATTGGCATTGCGCTGACTCACTATGACTTGAACAAGCTGCAGAGGTAACATAGTTTTGCTCCCTCTCCACTGCAGAGAAGACAGAAGCGTGTGCTTACACGCCTCAGTTACCTAGATTTGGCACCGATGGATTTAACGTGAGTCGGTACTGACAATGTAGTTCGGTCAGTACCCTTAAAACAAATAGAGTTCAGTACCCAACCCAGTTGTTTACATCAGCATATATTCTCATTTATGATCAGTTGAGAAACACAATGCTTTTATACGATGCATATGAATTAAGCTAAAATCTATATTACAACAAAAAATGGGATTATGTTTTTAAATAGACAGCTTCCATAAAATTCCTATCCTGCTCACTCATTGCTTATCATTAAGATAGCATGTTTCTGACCAATGAAGGACTGGAGGTGGGCACTAAAAAGCTTAAGCCAATGGCATGAGTGTGCTAAGGATGCAAATGAAAGCTATGCATTTTGCTGTATGTTGGCAAAATGATGCACGTTTGAAACACGGTGAGCAAATAATGGACAGCAGAGAATTGCATTATGCTGCAGAAGGGATTTAAAAAGCTTCTATGGAGTTTTGGCACATTTTTCCGACGGGTAAGCTACCAATTCTCAGGTCTGCAGGTGTTGAGATTGATACTAGAAGGATCAGTTTGGGGTCAAATTTAGCTTGAAGGAAAGTATTCTTTTACTCTTGTTCTGAATAGTAATGACAGAATGTTCTGAAGCATGAGACTTACTGTTAGTCGGATAATGCATAGCTCAACAAGCCTGTAAAAGTAATACTCCTGGATTGTGTGTGTGGAATGAGTATGTGATTGATGTGCTGCCTCTCAGTAATACCACTTCTGTAATTTCAGAAGTCTATGACCTGTCAAACTGCATCTCTGAGCAGATATGTTTGTTTTTGCTGTCTCAACTCTCAGCTTGTCGGCGGTAGCCCCTTCCTTCCCCGGGTCGCCTCCACGCTGAGGCAGAAGATGGCCTCCTTCCAGAGCCTGATGGATGTGGAAGAGAGTGAGGTCTGTGATCCGATGCCAAGGCAGGACAGCAACACTGGAGGATGCATCAAGACAAGAGATTATCTGTCTGGTGAGGCTGCCTCGTTGCCACAGGATTAATAGTTTCATTCCTCACCAAGGGTCTATGCCAGTAGGATTTCTTTATGATGTCTGGAGGCACTGTTCAAAAGCAGTGGATTAATGCATAGCACAGTGTAAGCCTGACGCTGACAACATCTTACAGCAGTCATTCCTTCTGAGCTTGGTCAGCTTCTTAAATGGCCCAGCTTCTGAGATGTTTGTTGCTGAAGTGAGACTTTATCTCAATTCCTTTGAACAAGTTTTAATGATTTATGTTTATATTTGATATGTGATGTTTTATCTTTTTTTTAACTGAGGTGCCCCAAAGTCCCATTTGTTTTTGTATGTTTATATAACGCGTCATTTTTTTTAAATTTTGTTTTTGTCCTCTCAGATGGGAACAGCCATAATGGAGGGAAGGAGAACTACCCACCAATGATGATGCCCGTACCCAGCAAGAGGAGGCGCCTGGCCCCCCAGGAAGGGTGTGAGGTTGAGATTAGAGAGGGCAGCACTCCTATCTCCAACTTCAGTCTGAAGAAGCATGAGGTACACTCACTCTGACTGGGTCTTTACTTGACTGCTTTCAATAATTTAACTAAAAGGTTTTCCCTCTCCGTACTTTGCTTCCATTGAATCTGCTGAATATTTTTAACTCCTATATGCACGGTAGATCTCAGTGCAACACAGGGCCTTTTAAATACAAGCATATCCAAAAAGAGAAAAACAAGATTTCTCAAGCAAACCAAGTTTTATTTTAGTGCTGGGTGAGGTTTATTTATTTATCATTGCATCTGTTTGTCTTTTACTTGTATTCTGTAAGGTGCAATATCATATTTGAAGTTTTCTGTATCATTCTAAGCACAAAAACAGCAGTTTGGTAAATCTGCAATTCCTCTGTCCATGGTAGTAGTGTTTTTGCTCTTGTAATGTGTTTTTAGAAATGTTACTATGGCAGTTTTGAGTAGCCTCTGTGGTTTGGAGTATTATTTCCACTCCTACATTCATGTTCTTACTTTCATCTCACAGCCCCAGTTTTCTGATCCGCTTTTCTATGGCTTCATTGAAGCTGTATTTGTAATCTGTATTTGTGGTGTTAAGCTACTGCTGCTCCTTGAACTACAGTCTAACAGAAGGGGGGTGGACTCATGTGTTCTCTCTCAACAGGACAGTCTCTTTGAACTCGAAAGCCTCGGCCGACCACCACCCGATGATGCTGCAGCTGCTTCACCAGCTGCAGGATCATCATCATCCCCCTTCCACATCCCCTCTGTCTCCTCTTTGCTGGAGATGAAGCCCACAGGTAAACACACAGAGCTAGAATGTTTACCTGTGTACCATAGTAGCTAGTATACCAAGCCTTTGAGGCTTGGTATACCTCGGATTTCGGAGCTCGGAACTTGGGCAACCACAGAGTACCCCAAGCTAAAAATCCAACATAGCTGCTCCGTGCATCAACAGTTGTGAAAGCTGTAGTAACATACAGTTATAAGCACTTCTGTGTTATTTGTGTTTCACGAAATCAGTCGTACGTGCAGCGCTGTCCATATTTTATCCGTGGACAATGTCGTTACGCTGTTTATATGCACAAAAACGGCGTAACGCATTGTTATAAACTGGTATTGCTAACCTGGCTAGAGCTAATGAAAACAATGAAATCCGACTTGTAAATGGAACGCATTCAACTCGGTGTGACGTCATTCCCAGCTTCGGCTTCCGAGTTCCGAGGTAAATGGAACGCTCGAAGAGCTAAGCTGGATGCAGTGTGTCCAGGCTGTATACCAGCAGAGAGGAAATTCATGTTAATCAACAGCTTTTGAGTTTTCTGTGTTGGAGAACACCACGTGTATTTTAGTTAAAGTGTTTTTCTTTAGTTACAAGGGGAGTGTTAATGGTTCTCAATGCCAGTGTTGGTATCAAATAGACCATCAATGTGCAACAGTTGTGCAATGTAGGGATCAGCTGCCATCACTCGCAAGACCTGTACTTGGATTAGCAAGTTCAGTTGTCCCAATATTGATACCACAGACATGACCTAGTTTTTTTTTAAGTTGTGGGAGAAAAGCTGCAACTTGTCAAATGTATAGAAACAATATTTACTTCATGATAAGTAGGTAGTATTTATATCTCCGATACAGTTAAATTATACATACAGTTTATTACTATTAATAAGTTGAGTTATAAAATGGAGGTATGTCATACGAAATATCTTTGCATTGATGAATTACTGTTTTTGATTTCTTGTTCTATTTGCTTGTCTAACTGGCCTGACAATTTCTAAAAAACGTTTAGTCCATGTTGATTATACTTGCAAGTACCCTGAACCATAAACCAATTGGTAATCCGCCTGTAAGAAAGACGATTTAGAGTTTTACCAAATATTAATAAAAAGCCAAGAGTTTATAGCAAAGTAGCTTTACTTTCTGCCTCTTCATACATTGTGTAATGGGGGCAACCAAAGGTAAATGGCTTATTTGTGTCTTTGCAGGAGAGGATGACTCCACCGGGACGTCCACAGTTAAGAAAGCGAAAAAGAGGGTGCACTTTGGAGGTCCGCTCTCTCCTGAGTTCTTTGATAAGAACCTGCCCCCCAGCACACCGCTACAGAAGGGGGGCACGCCGGGCCGGGCGCCCACACCAGGTGGGAGCTTACAGCCGCGCCCAGTGCTGAAGACACCGCAGAGGAGTGAATCCCAAACGCCACAAGCTCAGCCAGATCCCAGCAGCCCCTCTGGGTTTGGTGCCTCACCTACACTTGCAATGCCTCGCAACCGCAGAATGCCGTCTGTGGGAGAGGACGGTGAAGAGAAGGATGGAGAGGTAGACAATGATGACATGATGGTTTTAAGATTGGTAATGTTTCTGTGGCGCTAGCATGGTGTATACTCCTCTATACATGTCATAAAATAAAAGTTACAACATTAAAAGTTTAGATTGAAATACTCTGCGTAACCCAGGTCACTCTCTACAAACATCCACAATTTTCACAAGCAACTAAGGCTGGTTTTATTAGTACTGACACACGAAACAAGTTTTTATCTCTATATTATACTTATAATAAAAAGTATATGATAAAAGTATGAAGCGATCACTTGTGAGTTATGTTTAATAATTCTATATTACTTACAAGAACCAGGATATGCCCCACCATCTGTTGTGGATTGTACATGATACAGTCAGCATTGAACAACATTGTTTTTCTTTATTTTGTTCTCCCAGATTGTTTTCCCTGCAATGGAGGAGATTGACTCTGCGGTGACGAGAGATACAGGTTCAGTATTACAGTTTGTTTACCCTGAGAGTTATTTGTCTAGTAGAATGCAGTCAGACTCTGTTTAAATGATAAACAGCATTTTTAATTTGTATTTTCAGAATGTACGTGGGACCCTCAGCCGTTGAATTTAAACACTGCTTTCAATGAGGAGTCTCTTTCACAGATTCTGTCAGGTGAACTACCGTCATACTTCACCATTTTTTCTCAACTTTATGTCTTCGTCTTTTATGTCCTCCACTTTCTCCCGTCTCCTGACACATTTAAAAGTGTCAAGCTATAAGACTTAACAGAAATAAAATGTATGTTTTTTTTGTTTGTTTTTTTGTGTGTAGCTCAAACGGCTCAGGTTTATCATTCAAAGCAAGCCAATTGCCAGTCCACAGCTGACAGTCTCAATAGGTGTCATTTAAGCTGAAATACATTACATTTCCCCCAGAGTCTGAGATTAAACCCAGCACAACCTCCCAGATGGATGCCCTGGATGAGCCTACAGCCGTGCCAGAGAAGGAGAAGCAACATGAAGTGGGTGTGAAAGCTCCAGCACAATCTAGAAACCGAAGGAAGAAAAAGGTATGCCATCATTATAGCTCCAGGGTTTTTATCTACTTTCTTGGATAGGTTATTGGGGGTTCACAAGATATATGACCTGATTATTACTATCCTCTACAGATTTCCCTACTGCTAAAATTCCATGTCAAACACTGAAAATGTCTAAATCTCTTCCACAGCAGCCAGGACCAGAGCATGTGTCTAGTGGTGAGGCTCCAGCTCGCTCCGGCAGTCTAAAGAGAAAGGTCTGCTATTGCCACAAACTGCTTTCAGCTTGATCTCGCTGGCAGAAATCTCCCTTTACCAGGCGAGACATAATTGTAATAATTTAGGCGCCATAACATGCTCCTATCTAATCTACTGTTTAATTCCACTGCATCTGAACTGAACCACATCCAAGGATATCCACTTTAAGTGTGTGAGTGTGTGTGTGGCAGAGAGACGGTGTATAAAATGTATCCTAATGCCAACACTGTGGTCCCCCAGCAGCCAGAGGAGAGCGAGCCTGGGAAGAGGTCGACACGCTCGGCTGCTAAGTCGGCCGCTGGGAAGATGAAGGTGAGTTGGATGAGTCTGCCCGTTTGATTTCTCTTTACACCGCTCCACTATTGGATTGCAGAAGTGTCTTGCTGGGAGGCAGTCATGGAGCTGATAGCTGCACAATCTAACTACAACTTACTTTGCCTGAGTTGGGAAAAGAACTGTGTGTATACTATGTTTATATGGCCCAGTGTTGTCCCGCCACATGGGACTCAGTATCGTTAAATATTTTCAATACCAGTGCGGTTGCCTTGGCTTTGATACCGGTTCCTGAACGATACCGCTTTTGATACCAATTTTATAAAATCAAACTTAACAAAATGAAAATGACACTACACGTTATGGTACAGATGTTTAGTTTTCAGCACCTTTGCATTTTCCACTCAAAGCTGTTTTACAATATAAAAAAATAAACTTATTTAGGCCTACCACAACTTAAGTTTGTCGATTAACACAATGGAGCTCTACGGCACAGAGGAATAAGATGAGGCTTTGGGTACACACACAATCCATTTATTGTTGGTTTTAGCGTTTTCATGGTATTTGTTAATAATGAGAAAAATATAGAATATCACCAGACTTATTCTTTAAAGGAGAACTCCGGGCAATTTTTACGTTAATCTTGATCGCTATAAGTATGTGAGTACTGTCGATAGCAAAAAGAGCCGAATCGGTGCTAGCAACACGGAGCTGCTGCAGCTAATGCCGAGAGCTCCCACTTAGCTAAAACGGCAGTTTTTGGGGCATATCATAAAGAGTGCCTTTGTGCCTCTTAACAGACACAAAATGCAATTACATGACAACAAGATGTGTTTTCAACTCAGACATTGTTTAAATTCACCTACCCTGCTAGCTGTTAGCTGCTAGCTGCCATCTGGGATGAGTGAGTGTGTTCAGCCAGGCTTCGGTAATAATCATCACGCAGCAGGTCTGTGTGTATTTGTAGCATATATATCCATTTTATGTGCGATCCATCTGGCGTTGGTGAATAGGAGTCTCTGCAGTGGCGAACTGTGTGTTAGTTGCCGTAGCCAGGCTAGCAGGCCCAACCGGCATCCTTCTACTTCCTCCTCACCTTCCCCGCCTGCCGCGGCCGACAACAATCCACGGGCGCCCGCTGGTCTGGTGGATGTCCTCCAGAGGACAGTTCATGCTTTCGTGGCGAAATTTTGGCGGCGAAAAAAGTTTATTTCCCCCTCAAAAATAGGTAATTGAGCACTGTAGTGGTTATGATCATATCAGTGACTATGTAACTACATGGAAACGGGCCAAATGATGCCTGTTTCTTGTACAGTAATAGCGTTACTGAAGGCCATGTTGCTAGCACCGATTTGGCTCGTTTTTCTTTTGCTATCAACAGTACTCGCATACTTATAGCGATCAAGATTAACGTAAAAATTGCCCAGAGTTCTCCTTTTAAGCACATTCGGACAAGATAAATAAATAGGGTAATCCAGACAAGTACATAAATGAAGAGCTGTGCTAATCACTAACTACACACATCGCTCTGGATGGAAGTTTAGGGCTGCAACTTACAATTATTTTTTTACTGTTGATTGTTTTTATCGATTACTTGTATAGTCTATTAAATGTCAATCAGTGTTTTCCAAAGCCCAAGATGGCGTCCTCAAATGACCTTGTTTAGTCCACAACTCGTATATATTAAGTTTACTGTAAAAAAAGGAGTGAAGAAAACTAGAAAATGTTCACATTCAGCAAGCTGGAATCAGAGATTTTGTTCTTCATAAAAAATGACTCAATGGATAATGGTTTTATCAAAATAGTTGGCAATTGATTTAATAGTTGACATCTAATCGATTTGAAAAGATGAATCTTTGCAGCTCTATGGAAGTTTATCCATTACAACAGTACAGCAGGTGGTTTGTAGTTGGCAATACATTCCCTTATGCACCTATGACTTTGAAGCTCACATTACAACAGTCTATCTACTGAGCTAGTGTCTGGCTCGTCTGACAGCTTTGTTGTAGGTTTTTGTTTTTATACACGCTCCGATAACGATGTAAATATCAATGTAAAATCTCCCCAGGACGTGTGGAGAACGCTTTAACTATGACCTGTATGAGCAAATGTTTTGTGGTAACTGTTTTCATTTTAATTTTGTGTTTTTAGTGTTTACAAGACATTTCTTTTACAGTTGATGACTTGTCCAAGTTATATTTTTTATTATTATTAATAATTCAGTAATCCCCAGCCTCTGACATAGTGCCTACACAATGAGCCACCTTAACTTTCCACATTTTAATTTTTTTATGTACTTTTTCAGTTGGCATTGACATGTCAGTCCAAACCTTCCTAATGTCTTTCCACAGATGACCTCCACGGCAACCCGGCGGTGGAGCAGGGGCGTGGACCGCTCCCTGTACGGCTCTCGGGCGTTCGCCTCCAAGAACCCCAACCTGAGTCCCATCACTGAGACGTTGTCCCTCATCAGCCGGTCTGCAGCAGCACCGCACACTCCCTCTGCCAGCTGCACAGGTAAAACATGCAGGCAATAACTTATAGTAGTATTAAGTAAACGTTAATTACGGGTTTTGCTTCTATGCTGTTGGGTGGAAAAAAAACATATTCTATCTTTCCATAACGTACAACCTTTCAAAATCTATCATCACTAAATTTATTTTTGATTCTCTGAAAAGGTTAGAACTTTTGGAGGGCAGCAATTATTGCTACAAATTAATTTCCCTGATATAGTTTTGTCCTCATTTCTTCCAACAGGCGCAAATCATGAGACCCACTTGAACCCTGAGATGGCTAACGACACTCAGGGAATGGGTAACATTACTGTGACTAATGCCTTGGAAGATCCTTCAGAAGATTCCGTCACATCTCCCAACTCCATTAAAGAAAGCCCCACGGGGGACGGCAGGGGGCCGAGGGCCAGAGGGAGAGCACTGCAGAAAAGGAAGGTCAGTGTTGCTGACGATAGCCTGTTCTGTGAGGAGACTGTTGACCAGACTGGAGTAAAGACAAAGGAGTCCTGTGAAGACCAAACTACTCCAAACCTTCAGGCATCAAGGGAAACCCCTCTGAACCCCACTGTACCTGAACAAGGAGAAGTCAACACTGAAGATATTGCTCATATTGCCCAGACCTCTGCCGATACACACTGCACAGACTCCGATGGGAAATTACAATGCCGTGGCAGTCTGGACGCACCCTCCTCAGACTACCCACCTTTGGCATTCACTTTGAGTCTGCCAGCAGAGCCGGCACAGAGAAAAGCCAAGCGGGGCAGGAGGAGCTCTGTAAACCGCTCAGTGCTACGGGAGCAGGGGCACCGGGCAGAGGAGCACCCAACCAGCCATGAAGTGGAGGAGAAGGGACAGGCGGACCAAGCAGCTAGCCAGCAGGAAAACATCAGGCCAAGCTCCGATAGCCAGGAGGTGGGGGGGGTAGCCGGTTTGGACCTCGCCCCGTGGCAGGCTGACTTTAATTTTGAGGATGTGTTCCGACCTGTCGCCACTAGAGGGCAGCGCTCGGTACGCCGCAGCCTGAGGAACAAGTGCAATGCAGAGCAAAGCAGCACCAGTGCGGGTCTCGCCTGGCTGCCTTGGACCTCCCCCGAGTCCAACTCGGAGGCGCGCAGGAAGACCCGCGGCCGGCGGCTCTCTGCGGCTCCACCTGTCCAACCTCCACTCCCCGAGGAGACACAAGACGGCGCTTCATGAGACTGTAACCTGACGACATGAACGTGAACTGAGATTAAATGGGGATAACTAATGCATTCATCACACCTTCATACATACCTACCCTGTTTTCTTAAAGTGCTCATATTATGCTCATTTTCAGGTTCATAATTGTATTTAGAGGTTATTTCAGAATAGGTTTACGTGGTTTAGTTTCCAAAAACCACCATATTTTTGTTGTACTGCACATTGCTGCAGCTCCTCTTTTCACCCTGTGTGTTGAGCTCTCTGTTTTAGCTACAGAATGAGGCATCTCACTTCTGTTCCATCTTTGTTGGGAGTCGCACATGCTCAGTAGCTAGGTAAGGACTACTAGCCAGTCAGAAGCAGAGTATGAGGGTGTGCCCTGACAGTACCTAGGTAAGGACTACTAGCCAGTCAGAAGCAGAGTATGAGGGCGTGCCCTGACAGTACCTAGGTAAGGACTACTAGCCAGTCAGAAGCAGAGTATGAGGGCGTGCCATGCTAGCAGCTAGGCGAGCATTATAACGTGTGTTCCAAAGTGACCACGTTTGTCTCTGAAGTAAAGGCTGGACTACAATAGAGCTGTTTGGAGCAGTTTGTGAACAGTGTTTTCTGTTGGAGATGGTAAGTCCCTTTGGGGGGGACGTCGGGATTTTTCACTTTGGAAGCCTATTACATGCACAAAAAAGATATATAACACAATAAAGGAAATGAAAACGCCAAAAAGCATAATATGAGCACTTTAATATTAAATGGAATGATTTCCCAAAGAACAGGCAGATTGTTTTATATTGGCTAAAACATCAATGCCTTTGGTCTCTGAATTATTAGCGCTGACCAGTGATTTGTAGCCAGTTTCCCCTCCGCTAACCAAGCCAGTCAATACACCGTGAGCCCAATCATCTCTGCAGACCAATCAATATCCAACCACTCAGCTGGTAATCACAGTGCATCTTGAGACGCGCTCTCCAAAGTCATTGGATCGAGCATCTCCAAGTCAATATCTACTCTTTGTGCATAGAAGATGGCTGTGCTGCATTCACCATCTGTCAAGCAAGGCTGGGCAGGAGGAGGGGGTAATAATAATGGAATAGTAATGGAGGGAGAAAATGTGCCTTACACATTGGAAATTGAATTTATAGGCTCAAACTATTCTGTTTTTGTGGTTGCTAGCTTGTTTTTCTTTTTTTAAAGAACCCCCCCCAGTGTTCCAAACTACTGACATTCAGGAAAATGTCCGGAAGAGGTCCCCGGCTCATTGAGTTGTCTGAGCTTTTAATGGATGGTTTTAATTATATTCCGTCAATAATTAATAATAGCAAGTCCGATTAAAATTGTCTTAAATTTTGCACCAAATTAGAAATAAGTGTGTGTTCTTAATGAGTGCTCTGGAACGTCTAAATGTACTTTGCTAGACTCTGATTGTGATTAAATGCTTTGGTTGCAAGTAAAGACACCTCGTTAGATCAAATTGTGTTCTTTTAAACGGATGATTTAGACTCATTGGAAAGGAATTCATCCAGATAATAAAACAGTCACTATCTCCACAAATGTGATTATCCAGCTGTGTGGTCAGTTCAGATCAAGTACGGCAGCTTTGCTTTCACATCAGCCAGGACCTTTTTGTCATAAGTGAATGCATCGCTACATAAATGACCATTCTGATCTACATTTTGCACACAGCCAAATGTCTGGAAGTCAATTGACCTCTAACCTCAGATTCCAGCAGTCAGAGATTGAAATCGGCGACTCTTTACTGGCTCCGTCCTTCTGTCAGAGAGGAACGGAGAGAGCGGTAACAAATTGAGTTTCAAATTCAGTTCACATAGGAAAATTGGCTCCCAGAATGATGCATGGCTGTAATCTATCCATCACTGGGTAATTGACTCGCTCCTTTAACATCAAGTCAGTGTCACTTGGCTGAAGGGTGCCAGAGGTTTCTGGCTCCCAGTGTGTGCCAAGGTCTCTTCTGTATTCCCACTGGAAGGCTGATGCACACGGTCCTATAGCTCTGGGTTGACCCCCGTGGTGCTACTGTGCCATCTGGTGGAGGGCCTGAGGAGTTGCAGTCACCAGGTATTCATACGTCAACTTAATCAACTATGGGGAGATGAAAGAAGTCACGGGAACTGATGTTATCGTCAGCGGAGCAAATAATTTACTATATGCACGTTAATTTGTGTAAAAGGGGCTTTTGTTGGGTGCTACTGCTGAACAAGAATCACATCAAGGCTTGTGCGTTTTCTGTTTTTCATAGCATCATGTGCCTATTTCGTGGCTTTTCTTCTGTCTGATTATAAAACTTGTAACTGGGATTGTCTTTGTGAATAGGCACAGTTTTTATTGTGTGTGTGTGTGTGTGTGTACAGCCAAACTGCTGCACCTCTATACAAGAGTGTGTGTGAGTGTGAGAGAAGGGGTGTGAAGCTGAAACCCCTGTCCCTGGCAGACGGGCATAGTGAAGACGGCTTAACACAAGAACAATGGGGTCCTTTGACCAAAAACGACGCCCCCAAGACATGTGGCCTCCAGTCACCGTGGCAACCCCCCATGGGACAGGGAGCGGGCTGACAGCTGGAGAGGAGGACTTACAAAAATGGAGTCCATTTCTTTCCACTGAAGCTCCCCTTGCTCTATATCTTTTCCCTCTTCTCCCTGTCTCCCTCTACTCAGTGCCCTTATGAATGTGGGTTACGTCTCATTTTACAGCTTTATGTGATTGACCTTATGGGCTTGACTCGCCACCTACCAACTCCTGCTCACACACAAAAAGAGTTTAAAGAGACAACAATTAATCAGGTCTTTATGGGCTCTTGTTGCAGTCAGTAGTAAGAGAGCATTGACTTCACTGACAAATACGGGGCTGAGCCACACAATTTCACACTCACTGTACACTTGATTTTATGCCTCATTTTAAAACCGATGAGCACTTTCTGTACAGACACAAAGATGCATAATCAGTTATTTGTACTTCAAGATTTAGAGACTTTCATCTTTCAATTAGTTAATTAGTAGCTGAATGGAATTAAGTTGTCCCGCCGCCTCAGTCCCTTCTGTTCTCGATGCTGTGAGCCCTCTTATTACTGCTGCTCAGAGGCGCGCTCTCTAAGCCCGGCACAGCTCTCCTACGGAGCTAAAGGCAGCAGGGTGGAGGGCAACAAAACAAAAGGCAGGACAACAGCAAGCGACCCCTCTAGCTACTCTGTTTGGTTTTCTGTCCCAGTGTGTCTGCATGCTGCAGCTGTGGCTGGCTCAGACCTGCTTCAAACAGCTGCCTCTACATGCAGCATGCGAGGCCACAAGATGTAAAGGGAATTTTTAGTGTTTGGTTTTAAAAATGCGACAGTTCTTTGGGGAACAAGTCTGCGTTTCTCATGTACGCAGTAGGCAATGCACATTGCACACTATTGCAATGCTATTGCTCTACTGCACATGTGTCAAACTCGAGGCCCGGGGGGCCAAATCCGGCCCCTTGCTAATTTTGATCCGGCCCGCATATCAGTTTAGGTTCACAACTAATATTCATCCTACCTAAAAAGTCAGTCACACTGTAAGTATGTGACACTTAAAGTAGATTTAGGCAGATTTGCAGACTTTGAGCCTCAGAAATTCCCCTACAACCAGAGAGTTTACATATTCAGGCTGTGAAACGGGTTGCAGTGAGTCAGCTGTGTGGTAGCCTGCTTTTGAAAATGTAATCTTTGTTTTTCATGTTTTGCTAAATTGTATGATGGCTTTTTTTAGGGTTTTATGTCGACCAAACTGTACGTGAGAAGGCTATATGAGACATGCACTAAAACACTTTGACTTTTTCGGTTAAATACAAGCATGTCGGTAAACTCCACATGTCTGGCCCTTATTGTGATTCTCATTTCCAGTGTGGCCCTTAATGAAGTTGAGTTTGACGCACATATCTAAATTCCATGCTTTAGTTTCTCATCTAATTAAGCTCTGAAGATTGCCAGTATAGGACAAGGTCATGAAACATTAGAGGGGGTTTAACTTTACTGCAAGACGCTGGGCAAGTGTACAATATGTTGCTTTTTCATTGGCCACCTCTATATAAAAGCCAGGCTTGTTGAAGTTGGCTTCATGGGCGTTTTCAGTGGCATCCAAAACAGGACCTTCAACATCTTTGTAAAGGATGTACTTGGCTTTCAGAACGTTAATACAGCTGCAAACAAATATTTTCTACGAAAAGATATAGTGGAATAATGGCGCCCTGAGCAGAGAATGAAGCCACCCTACGTGGGTGTAGGGGAGACAGCGCGCTGGTGCACTGTCTCCAGGTTTCGGCTTTATCTGTATCTGTGTGCAGATGGAGGCCAGAGGAGGAGGAGACGAGTAACATCCTGTTGGTGTCAACGCATAATTTATGGTAATAAGGACTTATGTGGCACAGGTGCTAACAACACGTGTTGGTCTTCTGCTTCACAGCATTGCCGATCAAAGAGGCTACCAATTATCTTGACCACAGTCCCAATTGTTCATGAAAATCATCCGAATATCAATGCAACCTGATCAATTGGAGAATGACGTATTGATATCTTTCAGTTTATAAAACAGTTTGGAAGAATGTATCAGTATAGAGAACAAGAATACAGGTGAGTGCATTTACATGTAGGAGCAATCACATATTGTATTTGAACATACATGGAGTGAGGTTTTGTCCTTTTTTTTTTTTTTTTAAATGGCAGGACTGAGGGCAAACAGCCTGTCAGTCTGTGGTGTGTTACACAGGACACAGAGAGCTGCCCACTCACACACCTGTACAAACCTCCAAAATGTCTGGGCATGTCCAAACTCGATTCAGTCGTGACCGATACAATGTGGACAAGTGTGTCTCCAGATGAAAAAAAGTAGCATCTGCTCGAACGTTAACGCTCCCAACATATTTACTTGTACTGACAAATACTAGAGAGATTTGATTAATGTCTAATCTCAGTGTTGTAGGAAACATGGGATTTATCAAACAGGTTTGGTGGTAGGAGGATTTTACTGGACAATACCATGAATTTTGAGTTAAAAAAAAAACCCTCTAATATTCTCTAAAAAGTTCTAATGATGAGAGAGTTTATTTGCATGAATGCTCACAGTTTACAACCTATAAAAGCAGTTTTTATCAGAATACAGCATAGAAAATCTGCTTAGAAATCTAGGAAATATTGGATAGAACACAATGTCATTCTGCTAAATAAAACATCACATTCATTTTTAGTTTCACTTGTTTTCATTTTAACACACACATTTTCTATAGTCTGCAACTTTGTTAATCATAATTCCAGTGATGGCTCCATGGTATCAGAATTTTGGATAGTCACCGAAACCTTAATTAGTCATGTGTGGCCCCAAGGGCTGGGGCAACTGGCAGAACAGGCAGCCAAGTGACAGTACTCAGATCCAATGGAAATCACAATTGTCAGATTGACAGCACTCTAGTCCAATGGGATCCCCCCATCCCTGCCTCTCTTCTAGCCCCGCCCCTGCCCTAGGGACCAGGGCCGCATCGCACCACCTTGGAGATGATCCTGAGGGCCCTTTGTTGAACCTCTCCAGCACTGCAGCCTGGCTTTCATTGCACTCGTGCAAGGACACAACTATACTCCAGACACGGCCTGACCACAGCAGGCTAGATGGTGACGTTTGGCCCGTGCACCCTTTGTTTTGGCCCGTCATGACATTTGACATGCTCATAAAATCCTAACCGTAATGACTATGAAACGTAAATTTTTTTCTGCAGCTCAAAAGTACTTAATGTGAGTGGTACGGCAATGTAAAGCACAGTGCTGTTAAACATCCCTATATATGTAAAGCCATATATATTTACATATACAGTATGTTACAAGAATTACGGTAATTTTCAACATCAACATTTGTTTTTGGCCCGTGGCCTTCCATCCAGATACACTTTGCCCCTTCATATATAAGAATGTGGGCACTTCCGCGCGCCTGGGTAGCTCACCTGGTAGAGCAGGCGCTCATATATAGAGGCTTACTCCTCGACGCAGCCTCCAACCTGCGGCTCTTTGCTGCACGTCATCCCCCCTCGCTCTTCCCTTTCATGTCTTCATCTGTCCTATATAAATAAAGGCCTAAAATGTCCAAAAAATAATCAAATAAAAAGAATGTGGGCACTTCGGGTTTAGAGGCTTGCCTCACCACCTGTTTAATGTGAGTGTCCCTGCTGAGGTCAGAGTCCAGATGAAGGTCTAGGTACTTCCTGTCCCCAGAGAAACAGAGGAGCAGGTTGGGGTGGGTTTCTGTAGAATGATGATGTGTAACTTTCTTATATTGCTAGGAAAGCCCAAAATACTGACAAAAACATGAAATGAATGATACTTTTGAGCCATTTAACACCCAGGTTGCAGACTATGATTATATATGACATATCTATGTTTACAGTTCACGCCTTTTTTCCTCTTAAAAACAAGAACTTGTATGTGGCCACAATTGCTTGTATATTGGTACATAACTGGTGATTACAGTCCTCCAGAGTGTGTATTTTTTATCATGTTGAAACTTTTTTTTATATATATATATACTCCTGCCTCACATGAAGAATGTCCTGCTGAGTTCAAAACTAGTCTCTGAATTCATGTTTATATGAGTTTTCTCCACATTCCTGAAACATGCATTCCCTCTGGGCCTGGATGTGAGCTATAACTTTCTGTCTGCGTGTTGTGTAACTGTGTGGTTGACTGGTGACCTGTCCAGGGTGTTTCTCTCCCTTCTGCCTGTTGCATGCTAGGAAAGGTTCCAGGCCCACTCCCTTTTTTTGTGGTATTTAGTAGACATAAGAATGGGGGAGAAAAGAAGAAAAGAAAACAGTACACTGCAGGCCTAAAACATCAATGCTCAATGATATCCAAATGTTGTCCATCTGAGACATTCTAGTCCTGCGCGGAGGAGTTAACTGAGCCGACATCATCAACATGGTGTCTCCAGAGAAAGGAGGCAGCCTGCCATTGTAACTGGAAGACAAGAACTACTGCTTTTTTTTGAAGAAATCCCTGAAGGGAAGCTGCATCTTCAGCTACATGTTCAACAGCGTGAGTATCGAGCCAAAGGCCACTGAAGGCAGCTGGTACTTGTTCTGCAAAGGAGCCTCAGAGATTTAGCTTAAGAAGATATATAAACTAAAGAAAAAATAAGTTGAACTCATAAACCAGATTTTCACAAGGCACGTGTATTTAAAGGATATGCATTCATGTACTAATTAACAGGAATATCGGGTAGCATTAAATACAACTTTTACCAGTAATGATTCTGCTGAATGTCGGTCCGTCCACAGTTTGTTCACCATCACAGCAATTCTTTGAATGGATTGCTATGAAGGATTGTACAGACATTCAGGGTCCCCAGAGGATGAATCCTGATGACTTTGGTGATCCTCTGACTTTACACCTACAGCTCCATCAATCACGTCCAATGCTGTGAGAACCAGAAATGAAATTCCACTCACCTCCTGTGTATTGAGGTGGCGGCAGATGTCTTATAGGCATAAGTATTTCAAACCTGAGAAAATAAACCCAAAACTATCTTCATGGATAGAAAACATGGGAGATGAGTTAGACAATATATTATTTGTAATTTAATCATCTTCACTAAATGGCTAGTGACCCCCAGTTATGTTAACTGTGCATGTACTCCCCTGTGACTTCAAAACCATTCGTCGCATCAGCAAGTGTGAAGATGTAACAAAATAAAATGTAAATCTACAGTTAAAGATCTCCTTTATAGTGACTATATACTGAGAGTTGAGCAAAGATGGAAGAAAGACAAACTCAAGGTATCCCTTGATATCCTGAAAAGCTTATTCATTGTATCCCCCAGAGTTAGATAAGTCCATACATACCCTTCTCATCTCCGTGCGTGTTGTAGCTCTGTCTGACGGACCCACCGCTAGCCTAGCTTAGCACAGATCCTGGAGGTAACCGGCTCCAACTAGCCTACTGCTCCCAATAAGTGACAAAATAACGCCAACATGTTCCTATTCACATGTTGTGATTTGTATAGTCACAGCGTGTACAAATAACGCTCTGCTCCTCACCACGGGGCTTCTCAGGTGCTGCAAGCAAATCCCTCCGCCCAAGTAGCAGAAGTAGCAGTGCTTCGCCTTTCTGAGAATATAGTTCCCAGTATGTATATGGTTAGAAGATGGCTGTGTCTCATGTGACCTTGTTATTTGTACACACTGTGACTATACAAATCACATGTAAATAGGAACATGTTGGCGTTATTTTGTCACTCATTGGGAGCAGTAGGCTAGTTGGAGCCGGTTACCTCCAGGAGCTGTGCTAAGCTAGGCTAGCGGTGGGGGCGTCAGACAGAGCTACAACACGCACGGAGATGAGAAGGGTATGTATGGACTTATCTAACTCTGGGGGATACGGTGAATAAGACAAAGTCCCAGTAAGTCGGCGTGTTCCTTTAAGGCAATCAACGCAGTGGTAAACCCTTTTCCTAGCAATTATATGGAAGCATCAACTGAGATATGTGAGCATTTTCTCCTCCATTTCTAAATAAAATAGAGATTAGGGTCTATATCACACCTGTGACCAGAAATCTCCTCATCTGCACTAAACACTCTCTGCCAGAACAGTATGTCTCATTTCAAGCACATTTCATTGCTAGAATTAGAGGAGTTAATCCCCTGCTTAAATTCCTCCACCTGCCAATTACACGCTGTCCCCACTTGAAAGAGGTATTTCAGACTTTTGGCCCACAAATTCTCTCTATTATCAACTGCTCATTGTCTACTGGCTCTGTTCCATTACTGTCCCATTCGACCTTTCTTGGAGAAACCTACACTAAACCCTCTTTTTTTTCAATTAAGATGTTTAGAAAGGTCTGTTGCCTTGAATTAATCACATGAATAACAGGAATATTTTTTTAGCAATATCAGTCAGGATTACGTGCCTAGCACCAAAACAGCTCTTATTAAGGTTACCAATGATTTACTGCTTGGTATTAAGGACATTGTCCTTGTCTGGTTTTGCTCTCTCTAACAGATCTTTTGAGAACTCTCCTCATCCCCACTCCGCCTCTCATGTGGTGTTCCCCAGGGCTCAATTCTTGGACCGATACTACTTTTTATGTATATGCTTCTTTTAGGTCAGATTATCTTTAGGTATAATATTAATTTTCACTGTTATGTGAACCACATGCAATTTTATGTTCCGCTTACTGGTAGTGACACAGACACATTTTCTCATGTGATGGGTTGTCCCTGTCATAAAAATCTTTTATTTTATCTTTTATTTTCTGTCCCCCCAAACCTAACCTGTGACTTTAAAAATAATATTTTTAATATGTGTCCAATGTCAAGCATTCCGCCCGCAAATTGAGTGTGATCTTTGACTCTGAGCTCTGTTTGGACACATAAATCACCAAGGTAGTGCAATCGTGCTTTCTCCAATTTAGGAATGTTGCAAAAGACAAACATTTTTTATCTCAAACAGACCCTTAAAAAGTCATCCCTGCTTTTATCTCGTCACGGCTGGATTATTGTAATTCCCTGTATTCAGGGCTCAGCCAAAAGGCCATCTCCCGTCTCCAGCTTGTCCACAACTCGGCTGCCAGACTTTTAACAAATTCTAAGAGACAAGACCATATCACTGCCATCCTTGCAAAGCTAAACTGGCTACCTGTTAAGTATAAAATTGATTTTAAACTTTTACTAATTACTTTTAAAGCCATACATGGCCTTGCTCCTACCTACATCATGGATTTACTCGCACCCTATAAAGGCCGTTTTATGCTTCTGCGCCGGATCGACGGCGTACCCCCGCAGACATCTCTGCGTCTACGCCGGACCCTACGCCGTAGCCTGACATGCACCTCTCGCTTGGCCCTGGCTTGGTAGCGTTGCATTTCCCCCTTGCTCATTTCCTGGTTCTCCTTCTCCATAAACAACATGAAATCAAGGAGAGGGTTAACTTTTCCTGCTACAGATTTCCCACCGTGGTCAGAAAGAACAGAGGAGACACTTTGTTTCTCTCACTATGACTCTAGAGTCGCTAGCCTACTCATAAACAAACTCAGTACCCTCATATCAATCACTCTTTAAAAGTGTGATTGATAAAAAAAAATTCACAGTAAATCTGTTGTTTGTCTAGTTTCTATCCCTCATTTAACACTTTTATATTTTTTTTGTCATAGATTCTCCACATACGTACGACTTTACTGCAGGGATGAAAGCCATTCTTGCCAAATATGCTCCCTTCTTTTGGTATTGTGGTGATTGTGGTGGAGAACTGTCTAAATGATCTTCCATGGGTCATAAAACCATTCACTGAACCTTCGTTCCCTGGATAGAATCACCTGCACTGATAATGTTTCGTCACTTATTTATTTAGGTTATCTTTTAATTTATCACCCATTCATAATTATAGTGGAGATAGCAGAGTGTGGCAGTTCAGTAGTTTTCTCCTGTGATGTTGTAGTGAAAAACAGAAACTCTTTCGCATTGTAAATCCGCTATCAAGACAGACCTTTACACAGACTGTGGCACTGACTGACATGTGACATTTTTATGGGACAGAATCCTAGACATGTCAAAATAATCAGTGCACAAATTGCCTGCCAAATGCAGTAATACATGATCTACCGAGTACAATCGAGGTATTTTGAATTTCTAACATCCATGCACACACTTAGGCAGCGTCCAGGATTTTGCAATAAAAAGACCGTCATGGTTCAAGCATTACTGTGTAACTATTTGCACTTAACTCTGTGTGTTTTCTGTCCATCAATCTACTCACTAAAGCGCCTCTGAGAGCCGGAGCTGACCTGATCAAGATCTGCAGTGCCTGGCTAACTCCTCTGTGAGCAATGGGCCAGGCTAACATGTGTCAGCCATGATAAATGAGCAGGTGTTTGGGTCGTGTTAAGTAAATGGAGTCATTATTGATGACCTCGGAGCTCCCTGTGTGTTGTCAGTATCAGTGATGACTTCCAGGCCCCCGCTGCAGTAAAAGGGGATGTTGTGATTCTGTGGGTCAGGGAAGGACTCACAGCCTCGGGGGCCAGGCTGGAGTGTCTGCCATAGCGGGGTTAAGTTGAGTTACTTGGTCTGGTGACCTCAAAGTGGGAAGTTCACTGTCTGGCACTGAAGCTGTGTGGCTGGCAGCCTCTGTGTGGACTGGCTGTTACTTGCTCCTGTCTTAATAGTTAGACCTGAAAGTTACAGTCTTGCTTTTACATTTTGACTTATTATTTTTCATATGTAGAGAAATAAACAGTGATGTAGTGGTGAAAAAAGATACTTAGTGTGCAGAGAAACACAGGGTGGCATATCTTGGGAGCCTGTCTATGTTCCCTCAGCCCTATGTTCCGTCAGCCATGTTCCCTCAGCCCTGTGTTTCCTTAACCCTTTTCCCTCAGCCCTAACCATAGCCCTAACCACTAAACCAAGATGAGCATTATTACTGCAGCAATGATGTGGGGGAAATTTAATAGAAATGAGGGAACATAGGGCTGAGGGAACACAGGGCCTAATCTGGGGGAAATCCTTGAGGGAACATAGAGCTGAGGGAACACAGGGCCTAATCTGGGGGGAAATCCTTGAGGGAACATAGAGCTGAGGGAACACAGGGCCTAATCTGGGGGGAAATCCTTGAGGGAACATAGAGTTGAGGGAACACAGGGCCTAATCTGGGGTGAAATCATGGGGGAAAATAGTGTCTAATTTGGAGGAAAAAAACATGAGGGAACATAGGGCTGAGAGGACATAGGGATAACCCTCATATCTTGAGGCTTATCTTAAAAGGCTAGTGTGCAGTAAACAAATTAAAAAAATAGAAAAAGAAATATAACAAATCTACAGCCAGGCTAGCGGCTATGTAGGGCAGTACTTAGGCGGTGGCAGTTCACAAATCACTTTGCTGATTTGAGCTATTTTGTTCAGTTCAATTTGTGTTAACATCAGCATACTAACATTCTCATGATGACAATGTTAACATGCTGATGTTTAGCAGGTATAATGTTTACCATGTTCACCATTCCCTATGCCATACAGACATTGAACACAGAATGAGTGCATTTAGGGAACACTTATTTTTTAAGATGTGCTCTCTTTTATTATTTATATAACCTTTTTGCTCCTACCTGTCTATTTACACTATTGTATACTGTATATTTGTATGTGTTGTTGTATGGTGTGTTGTATGTATCTTTGATGTACTTGAAAGAAGCCAGAGACAAATTCCATTGAGGTGAACAATAAAGTCAATCAAATCAAATCTTAGTTTAGCGTTTTGGCATGCTAACATTTGCTACTTAGCATTAAAAACAAAAGTACAGCTGAGGATGATGAAAATGTCATTTTGAACCAAAGATTGAAAACATTAGACATAATTTTGACCTGATAATGGTGCTAGATGAAAAGTTAAGAAATCGCCAAAGTTATTCCAAGTCGTCCTAAGGGCGACATGAATGTGTGCACCAAATTTAGTGGCAATATATCCAATAGCTGTCTAGACAATTCACTTCAAACTACGTATGTCAACCTCATGGTGGCGCTAGAGGAACAGTCAGGAGATCACCAAAGTCAGTAGGATTCATCTTATGGGAACCATGAAAGACTGTCTGGACTTTCAGTCTGGACCAAAGTGGTGGACTGGGCCGACTGACTGCAGACTGACATTGCCATTCTTAGAGCCAAGCCACTAGCATGGCTAAATATTGAATTTTTTTTTTTTTTTTTTTAAGATACTTTTTTTTTGCCATTTTTAGGCCTTTATTGACAGGACAGCTGAAGAAATGAAAGGGGAGAGAGAGGGGGGAATGACATGCAGCAAAGGGCTGCAGGTCTGAGTTGAACCCGGGCCCCCTATATATGGGCGCCCGCTCTACCAACGGAGCTATCTGGGCGCCCAAAGTATGTAAATTTGAGTACTAAAATGCCACGGTGAATATTGGGCTGCTGTGTAGGTGGGTAAGTTGTGCAATTTCAGTATAGAAATAGATACAATTAGCATTGTCTTAGTTGTAACGCAAACTACACAAGGTGAACAACCACCAATATGAAAAAAAATCAAGTATATATTCCCTTTATTTATTTATATCCGCCAATAAAGTGATTGAACTGTATCCCTCATATAAAAAGCCTGAAAACCATTTTGCTACGAGTTTTCCCTCCACTCCATTCATAGATGCCTGTTTCTAGCCAGGAAATGTGTACATGGAAAACCTGGATGGATGAGACATGATATTATCATCCCTCTCAGCAGCAGCTTCTGTTGTCTTTCTCCATATGAAAAACACAGCAAGCCCTCCGTCATTGTCACCTGGGCTAGATACTGTTATTCCACAGGACTGAAGGTATTTATCACCTTGAGTGTGATATGTATAAGCATGTCACTTTGTTACACGTCTCTTAGGATTATCTGTGATGTTAATTTACATCAATGTGATTACATAACATGCTCCATCTGTTGCCTCTCGGTAGCGCAGGGGGGAGACAAACACGCATATCTTAACACAGACAAGAATCTAATTATTCAATTAGAGTCCATATTGAATGAATAACTGATTTACCACAGTTTACAATAACAACACAGATCATGAGTGCCTCTGTAATGCAATTTACGATGACTGTGGAGGGCTCATCATTCATGGGAATGTATACCTTTTTTGCCCCCATTGCCCTGCAGTAATCTGAAAGTGGTATCATTAATATAAATGACCGTGAACTGAGCGGCTTTTAATATATATTGCATGGCTCACGTTGACGAAATCAAGCAATCACATCATTTGCATTCACTCAGCCATTAACCAACATATCCTTTTGACATAAATCTCGCTCCTGACTCTCAATGGAATTGATTAAGAAGGTCTTCATGTTCTGTGTCTGGTGTGAGAAAGAAAGCTTGTTGTGTAAGTGAGCACTTGGTAAAAAAAATAAAAGGTGGGGGTGGCCTGTGGTTGGGAGGGATGGAGAAGGAGGTGGAGGGGTGGGGGAGAAGTAGACAAAGCCTGCTGAGCTCCAGAGGTTAAGTCCCCCCACCACCACCATGCCCACAGGAATGTGTGAATGAGAGAGTCCTGGAGGCTACATTGTTGTCTGTGGTGCATTCTGCTCTGCAAACACTGCAGAGCTGCCATACTCCAAGACTCTTCTGAGGCTTGGACTTGGGTAGGAGCCTATAATGTGGGAGGTCTGGATATACAGCCAAACAAGGCATCATGTTACATGGTTGCTGTGGTGCAGTTGTGCAGTCATAGATCAACTTTTCCGCTTTGATGCTGTTTAAGCAGGGTGTACACAACAAACCTCCGGTACTAATAGAAACTAAAAAGGCAAGATCATGGCCATCAGTGTCTTTTAATTACCCTCCTTCCCATCTTTCCACTTTCATTGTATCAAACACAGTATTTTCATTGTGTGTACACTCCCTCTTTTCTTCCATACTGTCTTGACTTGTCTGGTTTGTTGGTGTGTGTTTTTTTGTTGTTGCCTAAAACCGCTGCTGGTAGTGCCTTGGGGATATAACCAGAGGAAGACTGCCAGGCTGCCATACATAGCATTGGTGAATAATAAAGCAAAGCAATGGCTTGTGTTGCATGAGATGTGATCAGGACTACAAAAAAGTGGGGATGTATTGAAGGCAGAAAGAGAGGAAAAGGAGTGAACCTGGACAAATGAAATGAAAAAGATCACATTCAGCCATACCCTATACTTAAAGAAAAAGTTTAGCATTTTGCGAAATACGCTTTCTCTCTTTCCATGCCAGGAGTTAAATGAGAAGATTGGTGTGATGCTTATGTATGAGCCAGGATACAGTTAGCTTAGCTAAGCTTAGCGTTAAAAATGGAAACAGTCTAAGGGTAAAAAAACAGCCTCCAGCACCTGTAAAGCTCACTAATTAATGCATTAAATCTTGTTTGTGTACAAAAGCAGAAGTCAATTTGGGGTTTTGCGGGAGGTTATGTGCGGGACATTTTTTACGTTTTGTTTGTCTACAGATTAATTAGTTAATTAGTGAGCTGTAGAGGAGCTACCTTTGGAGCTATGCTAGATGTCTCCCTCTGTTTCCAGTCTTAGTCTTAATTGTGTTAAGCTAAGCTAACTGGTAGTAGCTTCATATTTAGCATATAGACAAGAATGGCATCAATCTTCTCCTATAACTCTCAGTAAGAAAGTGAATATGTGTATTTCCCAAAATGGCAAACTATTCTTTAACAAACTGTTTATGTCTAGATGATGTCCCACTCAATTGGTCCCATGCTTACCTTTTATTAGGAGCTGTTGTGGCTGATAATTCAAAGCCTTTTTGTTATCTGTGACATGTTACTGCAAAGGTCTATTCTTGGTCCATTTCTATTTACATTATACATAAGTAGCATTATTCTTCCCAATAAGTAAATTCAACATTCTTTTTTATGCAGATGATACAATTCTATATGCCATTGGTCCCAACCGACCCAGGCTCTTACTTATCTTCAGTCTGCTTTCGGCTATCCCTTCTTAATCATAGACAGATAAGACCAAGTTCATGGTATCCTCTACATCAGAGGTGTCAAACTCATTTTAGTTCATGGGCCACATACCCCTAATTTGATCTCAAGTGGACTAGACCAGTAAACCACTCCAGAAAGATCAGAAACTTTATCTGCCACAGAGTTTCTTGTCAGCTTGATGTTGGCAAATGCAAGTTGCTTCTGCTACGACAGCGTTCTAAGGCCATTGTATGAAAAAAAAACCAATTATGTTACGGACCCAGGAGAGAGGGGTAATATTCTGAGAAAAAATTCAGACTTTCTAAGATTAAAGTTGTAAATTTATGGGAAAAGAACTTGGATATTCTCTGAGATTAAAGTGGTAAATTTGGAATTGGAATTTACTGTATTACTTCTTTGCAATTTTCACACTTTGCAAAGTCATCCAGTGGGCCTGATTGGACCCTTTGGCGGGCCGGTTCTGGCCTACGGGCCGTATGTTTGACACCCCTGCTCTACATCCATCTGTGTCTCTGACTATTCTGCCATTACAATTATATATGGTATCATATTACTCTTGCCAAATATACAACTTGAAAGCACACTGTCATTCAAAATCCATTTTCAACATTGGACCGAAAACTCTAACTAGGCTTTTTATAATAGAATTGGGAAATAATACACTTTCTAATTTTTTTTTGCCATGAGTTAGATGAGATTGACACCACTCTCATGTCTGTGCAGTAAATATGTTGCTGGAGCATGACCGGCGCCAGACTTTTTTCTCTGCCAGTGCTATTGGGGAGTTTGACCAATACGTATTGTGCTAAGAAAATAGTCAATTTTCAAGACTTCAGAGTTACTTTATAAGGAACTTCTCATTTTTTCAACAACAACAAAAAGCAGATATGGCACACAGCACATGTGATATAAATGTTTTTAAATTGAATTAGGCCAAAGAATATTCAACAAAATAGCTCTAATACAAGTGACCACAAGGCAATGATAAAAATGTCTTTCAAGTGCAAAGGTGAAAGACTTCAGCACCAGACAGCGCCAATGAGGCCACAATTAATAACAACAATACATCGAAAATGTGACAACAACAAAACGCGCACACTCCATATGCATAATCAGACAACTGTGCATTGGTAATAATGTTTCGGATGAAATGGCTATCAGAAATGCAATGCATTTAGCCTATGCCTGTTTACAATGGAAAAATAATCACTAATATTGTACAGTTAGTTTATTTTTCTATTGCAAACAAAAATAACTTTTAGGCCGACAATATACATGCGTCCTGCTGTGCATTGGTTATAATGTTACGGATTAAATGTCTAACACAACCTCAGAAATGAAAAAATAATATTCACCCTATCCTTGTCAACTGTGCAGACATGGCGTAAAACAAACTGGCTATCATCACAATCTTAGTGATTATATTTCTATTGCAAACAAAAACAACCTGTAGACATAACATAGCCTGACATGCACGAGCACACACACCAGACACTCCTCAGCCCACACACACACACACACACACACACACACACACACACACACACACACACACACACACACACACACACACACACAAGCATACAGCCAGGGATTGGATTGGTAACAGAATGGTTAATAGGTTAATAACTTTTAATAACTTTTTACATACAAATACAAATTAAAGAAAGCCGAACTGGGGCTATAGAATCCCCTAGCCCCGGTGTAGCGGCGTGCCTGTGTTGGAGCCAGCAGCCGGTTAGTTTGGCTTAGCATAAAGACTGGAAACAGCTAACCTGGCTCTGTCCAAAGGTAACAGAACCCACTTACCAGCGCCACCAGATCTCACTAATTACATTAACACAATATATCTTGATTATAAACTATACAAAAAGTGTGAACAAACAACAAATTCGATTTTTGATTAGGGGTTGTGTATCAGACTATTCTTGACTGGGACCAGTTGCCAGGCAACTAGCAGAGACTCCAGGAATTTACTCGTGCCAGCCAAAAAATGATACAGTGCACAATCCTCTGTAAAACAGCAAATTGTTGTTTTTTACACTCCAGCTTTGATATGGAAAAAAAACAAATGAGATATAACATGTTAATTAGTGAGCTTTAGAGGTGCTGATGACTGAACAATAGTTTTACGGTTTAAAAAAAAGACTTTTAAAGGATTAGTTCGTAATTTTGAGAAATACTTTCTCTTTCTTGCTAAGAGTTCGATAACAAGGTTGATATCACTCTCATGTGTGCACGGTAAATATTTAGCAGGAGCTAACAGCCAGTTAGCTTCACTTAGCATAAAGATTGGTAAAAAGCGGGAAACAGGGTAAAAAGGTACAACATTGTTCAGTCGACTTTTATGTCTGCGCTTCAAAAAGTACCAGGGACTGTCCACAACTTTTGCAAATGGAAAACCATAAAAAGAGCGAGTCGAGTGGAAATGCAGCATTGGATATTCCTACTACTACTACTACTTCCAGGTGCTATGCACCTTTAAAGGTCCAGTGTGTAACGTGTTTAGTTGTTCATTATCAAAATCTGTGTTGCCCGTTCACAAACTTGTCCTTTTTCATGAATATTTACCACCACCATCAATTCCAAGTATTCCTATTGGCTTGAAGTTTTACATTTGCATTCGCATGAACTGGGGTAGACCCATTGACATATATATAATGGACCAACTGTCACAGTTTCAGCAGGAGGACCCTAATGACTCTTTCAAGCAAATGTGCAGAACTAACACACTTTATTTTGACTCTACAACTTACAAACTCACAACTACAAACGAACAGGACTCACAGGAACAAACAGAGAGGGACGAACCGACAAGAGACAAAGGAACAGAGGGGTGTAGAAAAACACAGACCAATGAACAGAAAGACAGAGGATTGGACAAGACAGTAACAAGCAACAGGTGAGAGCAGAAACGGAGGGAAACTAATGAGACAATTGGGAACAGGTGAGAGCAGAACTGGAGGGAAACTAACAAGACAGGAAGTGCAGACCAAATAAGGGGATGGGCGGAGACAAAGACACATGACAGACAGGTAACCACAGAACACATGGAACACAGCAACAAGCACAAATCACAACACAATACACACAAGAGTGGCACAAAGGCAGTCAGTCACAGCTGGATCCTGACACCAACAGATCCCGTTGCTCTGGACGGAGACCAGTGAAGGATATTAGAAGCTCTTTCCCGGTGATGGCTGAGCGTTACTGCGCAGCCTCCAACTGAGCTTGAAGACGTAGATGTGACGTGAGCAGCCTGTCTGAAAGTTGGAAGTCTTCTGGTAGCTGTGCCAAGAGAAATCTCAATCATTCCCAATCTTGCAGAGATGGAGAGCGTAGGTATATGTAAGGAGATAACATAGGCACAGGCTCATTATTGATCACTAAAATGATAGTTAACATTAGTAATTAAACTTAAACAGCTAATGTGAGTCGAAACTGCCTGCGAGCTTCTCCTGTACTATACGGTAATTTCTCTACTGTGCGACAGTAAGTTGCGTGGTTATGACACAATCGTTAGCCTATTTTTTAAAAACGCCTGCTACGGAGCCGTAACGTGAGGTACAAGGTAATGGAGCCTTTTATACATTGTCGTGTTTCTTTAGAAATAAACAACGGACAAATAGAGTCTTTAAACGCTTCAGATGTAAAGTTATTCGCTTTCAAAGTGGCGCCAAAATGAATGGCAGTCAATGGGATGCTAACGGGAGGTGATGGCTTATTAGCATCAAAATGGCGCCATAGGAGCTACGTGGTCCAAGGAGAAGCTTACCCCCTTGGGTAGACCCTCCATATTCATGCGCCATCTTGAAATACGTTAGCCAGTAAGGGACATACAGGACATACTGCTCCACCTTTCGCGTTTTCGCTGTCACATGATAAACTCACAGGTGCTGCTAATGCTGCTAACGGGTATCGTAGCTTCCCGGCCCCGGCAAGTTTGAAGAAGGAAACATGGAGGACCACACGCATTCAAAATCCAAATTAAGGAACAGGAGTCTTCTTCTTCGCCCAGAAAAAGAAAAAGGATACACCGGCTTTTTGAAGTGTGAAGGCTACCTTAGCTGTAGTATGTGCGATTGCGATATATAATCTCAACGCTAGATGGGAGAAATTCCTACACATTGGACCTTTAAGATGTAATGAACTGCACACTGCCCTCAGTTTTAAAATGTTACAATCTGATGTTTTTTAGGACTCTTATAATTTATTTTTATTAATCATATTATGTTGCTTGCTTGTTGTTGTCTGGCTTTAGACATTGTATGTATTGTTGTATGCAGGTTGCATGTTTTTCTGGCTATGAAAGTTTCTTGCCCTCAGGTATTGTACTCAAAGAGACTCCGTGATTAATTAGGGCCACATTGTGAATCATGCCTTTAAAACTAAGAAAACAAAAAAATGAATGCATCAAGGGTTTTTCCGCTTCAGCACTATTGATCACCGTGACTTGTCCCTTCTCTGCTGTACTTAATTGTGTTAAAGTCAGAGCTATTTGTGCATCTTAATGGCCTTGTCAGAGGCCCCTGCTTGACATGTACGTACACTTCAGACGACTGTTAACCACAGCAGGACAATTGATTTGTCAAACAGAGTAGTTCTCTGCGTTTCCCACCCTGTCTCTCCACCGCTTATGTCTGGTGTACAAGTGTACTCTGTGGCACTCCTAAGCACTTCTGGGTTCAAGTGAAGGAGGGAGGTGTTTTCAGGGAGATTTCAGACAGGAGGAGTTGGCGGGAGCATGAGAGGTGTCTGGCAGGACTTTCAGCTCAGCGCCGACAAGCTGCACTTCACCTTCCAGCTGCTCTCTGTCCCTTTGGATTCAAGGCAGGGGAGGGAGCAGGGGCCACTGGGAGGGAGGGTGGGAGGAGGGGTTTGGATGGTGGTGGGGGTCACTGGACGGGTGGGGGCACGCTCTTGGGCGGACAGGCCCTGGAAATTTCCGTTGTATGTTTCAGCGCTTTTCAGGATGGGAGGGGTTTGGAGTTGGAGTTTGGGTTGGGGGGGGGTAGTGGTTTGGGGACTTGGCAGCCAGCCACCCACAGCAGGAAGCTTGCTAGTTTCACACGGACAAAAAAAAAGCAGTCCTGGACACTGCCTGGCTATCTGAGCGTAGCACTCCAGTCATCACCTAAAATAACAGGAACTCAGAAATGTAGGCTGCACGGGGGGTGGCACAGATTGACTGCTACTTACTCACAGCTGCACTCAACATTCATATTTCCTCATTTTGTTGACAAAGTAAAAGGCATCAGCTGGAGAGGATGGATTTCAGTTACATTTCCAGTTTTGCCTTTCACTGCCAGACTTCCATTAGATAATGTCTTATTTTTATGTTCCCCTCATTTCACCCTATATACACCTGCCTTTTCCACAATACGGAAGAAGCCAAAGCTGCCAAGGATCCAGAATGGGTTAATATTGAATAAGTTATGTGTCAAGAGGCCTTGTTTACTTGGAAAATGTCCCCTCAGCTAGACACAATATGTCAAAATCCTCATTTACTGAACCTAAACAGGCAAAGGTCCAGAGGCAAGAAGAAGTGAAGCAAAGTAAGAGTCAGCAGGCCGGGAGGGCAGGAGGTGTTGCTGTGCATCAGGTGGAAGGGATGTGTGTGTGTGTGTGTGTGTGTGTGTGTGTGTGTGTGTAGGGGAGGGTTGCAGGGGGCAGGTGGACACTGGTGCTGGGGGCTCCGGGCCCCTAGCAGGTGGATGCTTAGAGAATAGAAATTAAAAAAGGAGGGATTAGGGCGATGAAAGGAAGCTAAGGATTACTTGTCTCCTTTTCTCCACCAAAGACAGAATACCAGCCAAGGGTCTCATACCAAAACATCCATTTGTGGGTGAGGGCAAAATGTATTTTCCAATGCACATTTTTCTTTCTTTTTTTTTAACTATATAGATGATCAGAAACTGTTCATATTTGGGGGACCGATGGTTTAAAACGTGGAATTGATATGTGAGATTCTCTTTTATGCAGTGTAGCAGTGGTACCTGAAAAGGTCTACTAGTCTTAGCCAAAAATGTTACATTTTAAACATAAATGCACGATTTAGGGATGCAAATAACTGTGATTTTAAATATTGCTTAGTCTATGATTGATTTTTTTTAGAGTCTAAACAGCAACTTTTTATTAAGTGAGCTTTAGATGTGCTGGTAGGTGAATTTTGTTACCTTTGGATAGAGCCAGGTAAGCTGTTTCCCCCTTTTTTCCCCCTATCTTTATGCTAAGCTACGCTAACCAGCTGCTGGTTTTAGCGTCATACAGACTTGAGTGTTATCGATCTTCTCATCTAACTCGGGGCAAAACAGCAAATAAGTGTATCTCCAAAAAAGTTAAACTATTCCTTTAAATGATTAATCCATTAAAAGAATTGTTGACCATTTCTATTCTGTCAATCAATAAATGGACTCATCGTTTCAGGTGTGGTATGTTTTCCTTGTTTGAAAATACTTTTTTGCAGCATACATGACCGTTATATTGTGCACAATTAATAATTATACCATAGCAATTTGTAACGTCAACAAAAAAAAGGAGAGTTAACTCCATTAAGACTGTGTGTGAATTAAGATGAAGTGAATTCCTCCAATTACTGTAGAAGTTGACAGCACTCATTTGGAATAAGTAAAAGTCTTCAAGTTGTGCCTATCTACCTTCATTTTTCTGACTGAAAATCAATATGATCTTATCACAATTACAGTGAAATGACTCCCTACTCCTCCACCCTCGCGGCCCACCCCGGTTAGTTTGTTTCTGTTGTTGTGTGTTGGTGAACATGGCCTCTGCTGTAGATCATGGCACACAGCATTATTTATTCATGGCCGGGAACGGTAGATGCGCTGCAAGCTTCTCCTATGTAGGCTATTGTCCATCTGTTAGCTGGCCTACTGTACACACTAATGTAATATGTGAGTCCTCAGGAGGCGTACTAATAGCCATTCATGTGTTAACGCTTCACACTATTTATCTGTGTAATAACACTAGCGTTAATTATAATTAGTGCCCTGTCGTTGGTATGTGATTTATCTGTCCCTGAAGAAGTGCAAGATAAACAGTGAGTAAAGTGTGACCTTACCGATTTTATTTGATCACCACTGTGCTGACAGCAGTTCACCCTCTCACAAGACACCTCTAACATGGGAAAACCTCAGGTCTAATTGCTCCCTATAAGACACTCTATAATCCGTCTCTGAGGACTGCTGTACACATCATTTTACACAAAGCTGCAGATAATTTAATTTCCACCCAGGGAGCTTTCAGCATTAGCCTGTAATAGAAAAGGAAGATTGCTGCCAGATTTCCAACACGAGTGCCTCTGTATCACTATGATCATGAAATTGAAGCAGCAAAATCCGTTTTCCTATATTGATTGTTTTTCTTCGGAAAGGAAGGCTGTACTTAAGCTGCTCAAATTTCCCTAAGGCAGATTCATCAATTACGGGACAACGTGTGATAATTTAGCAATCCTTGTGCAGAACTCTGTGTGTAGTTTTTTTTAATATTCTACAAAATATTAGACCTAAAAGTATCCCCAACGTATGTCGCCTATATTAAGTGCAACATACTTTTCAGTTGAGCACAGTGCAGATTTAAATGTGATACCTTTACATTATTTTGCTTCATTTGTCACCAGATGCTGTAATTTATGTTGCACTGAAAAAAACGACTCCTTTCTAACAGAGTGGATCGGCTGCAGACAGTTTACATAATCATTTTCGAAAAGATAATACTCTGTTTCACAGTCTGACGAGCAATGCATTAAAAGACTACTCTGCATAGACAGATAACATTCTTTATCGTTTACTGTAATACTCCAGATAGCTACACACTGCAACATCTGATCATCTCTGGGGACTGGATATGTGTAGCTCTCTTCCCATCTTTATCTTAAAAAACACACAGCTGCTACAATAGACTGCAGTGTGGAGGGGTGTCTCACTTTGATCTTAAAATACCCTCTAACGTTAAGGCATGCTCATTGGCTTTGATTTTTATTTATTTTTTTAACGACTGCTGGGCAAAATGCAGACGCTCCCTTGAATCTCACCCTATGTAGATGTAGTACAGCAGAGAATGCGAGAACACCTATCCTCTCTTTTTATTTTTTTCTTCCTCCAACACCACCACCATCTGTCCCTTTCTTCCATTTCATGTGCTCAAGCAATATCCACACCCCTCTCATAGCAACAGCACAACGCCGCCGCCCCCCGCGCCTTGCAGTGAATTTTTCTTCCCCTGGATCTTCGCCTCGCACTATGCAGACGGTCCCTTGGCCCTGCCTGACGGTTCACTGTGTTCCCCCCTCCCCCACCAGCCGTGCTCCTGTTTCACTCAAAGATGGCGTCGGCTCTAGAACCCCTGGTCTTTGGCTGCATTTTTAGGCTTGTTGTTGTCTCCGTTTCGCACTGTTTTGGCACCTTCTCCTCGGCGGCTCGACACGAAATCCCGGTGAGTAGCAGCGGAAGCCGGATGGGGGAACATGAGATTTTGTACACGGTCTCCTTTACCCGAGCTTCCCTCGGAAACCAGAACCGAACCAGCTCGGGCTTTCTGGGGAACCGCGAGAGGTAGAGGGAGAGAGGGGTACGAAGGGATGATGATCGCGGAGGTGGGTGGGGGATACGGAGGGGGGAGCCGAGGCCTAGCTACTCCGCTCTAGCGGCCTTGTCTTCACCGCACCGCGGGCTGTAGCGTTACGTGGGAGGGCGGTTGGTTCGAGGGAGGAAGTCAGCGAGGTGGGGACCGCTCGTAGGTACGCGTCTAAGCAGGCAGAAGCTCCTCGCCCATACCAAAGGCTGAGAAGGAGGCCGTAGAACATGTAATACTGCAGAATCCGCGGCTATGATTTCTTATTTTTTGCACTTGTCCGCTAGCCGAGATGGCCGTCTGCAAGTTGCATTGTGCCTTTTACAAGGCCGCGATCTCACGTTAATATCTGGATGACATTCAAAATGGTATTATTTGCTGGGTTGGCTGCGGTGTGTTGGTTAATATTGTCTGAAATATCGGTCGAAGGGGGAAACGTTGTCTTTTTTAGCTGAAGCGCTGGCTAACCCCTCGTTTCATGCTGTTTACGTTTCAGGTTAGCAACCAACGTTAGTAACATAATTGTAACGTTAGCTAGCTCGTTAGTTAGCTTCTAACGTTAGCTTGCTAAACAACAGCAGTTAGCGGGAAGGCTTGTTGTCAGATACTTAGCTGCCCAATATCATATCAGCGAGAGTAAACAGCACAACAGGAAACAGTTTGGCAATGCGGCAATTGACTAAGCTTTGATTTTTAGCTAGCCTCTCAGCTAATGTTTGCTAACAGTCTGTGTTTTGACTGCATCATGTTTACCTTAGCAACCCAACGAGCCCAATGGACAACTTGCTGGTGTAGTTTTTAGGAAGATGTTGTTTACCCTTTTATCCCTCCTCATTTTCACCATTATATGAGACACCTGTGCAATTTCTAGTAGTCGTTAGAGGTTACTTTACCTGTTTGTTTTGTACTAGTCTGGCTGTGTGTCTATGTAATATGAGAAGTGTATGGTTGTTGTTAAGTGATTCCTCTTTTTTTCTAATTTCCAGTTTGTTAGTAGTGCATTGTCAAACCTCACAGTGCTTTCTAAGGGCATGCATGGCTTTGTTTATACATCTGTGTGAAGGCACAGTATGGTGTGTCAATGTTTTCTCATTCAAACTCATCCTTTACTTATACTTAACTTTGTTGCAATATTTTTCCTACTTTATCAAAAGGTGTCACTTGTTTTCTGCAAGGCTTTCCTAACCTTTGATTCTCTGTGTGCTATTTTCTTTTTCTGTGCAGGGTATGTCAGCTACCGAAGCGCAATAGGCAGGTGATCAGTCGTGGTCGCTCCCTGGGGTGAGATATCTCTTCCGTCCCAGAGCTGTGAAGCTCAGACCGCTGGAAGAGTAAAAGACAGCGAGAGCAAAGTAAAGACGAGGAGACGTGGATGCAGAAAAAAAGTCACCATCTTGTGGAATGTTATAATCTTCAGAAAACATTTACTGTATTGCCCTCACCATAATCATTGAGAGAATTGGCTAGTTTGCCGGTGGCAGGAAACTGACTAAGCAGTTTTTATTGTCCGTGTATAGGTACTTTGCGACAGGCAAAGTGGGAAACGCCTTATTTTTTGAAGGCCCTTCTTATTGTCAACATCTACTCTACCCTACATTGTGTGCATTGGGAGTTTAAGTTGAGAACAGACCTGCTACTTCCTCCACTCCCCCTGCTTCTCGCCAGGGACCTTCACCTGGCTGGGAGTGGGTGGTGGGTGGACTGCATTTTACCAGGTAGAGTGTTGGCTCAGGGGGTTTGTGCTATGGTTAGCTGCTCATTACCGTGCTGCTCATACTCAGCTTCTGAGGGACTCTCTGTGCGACCCCAGGACAAGGGATAATACGCAGGAAGGGGGCAAAGAGGAGGAGGCGGCGCTACGGCGCAGGCCAGGTGTTTCCTTGGCTTACAGTCCCTTTTTTGTGTGTGGTCGTTGCGGTAAGGCCTCAGGGCCCCCGTGCCCACCCAGACCGCAGCCATGGTGAAACTGGCCAACCCAATGTACACCCAATGGATCCTAGAGGCCATCAAGAAGGTGAAGAAGCAGAAGCAGAGACCATCAGAGGAGCGCATTTGCAATGCGGTCTCCATGTCCCATGGTCTGGACCGCAAAACGGTTCTGGAGCAGTTAGAGCTCAGCGTCAAGGATGGTACCATCCTCAAGGTCACCAACAAAGGTCTAAACTCCTACAAGGACCCTGACAACCCAGGGCGCTTGGCTTTGCCCAAGCCCAAAGGTAGTGGCAGCTCTGGAGGAGGTGTAAGTTGTGGAGGAGGAGGTGGAAGTGGAAGTGGAAGCGGAGGAGGAAGTGGAAGTGGAGGAGGTGGTGGAAGTGGTGGTGGTGGTGGAGGAGGCGGCAGCAGCAGCAGCAGCTCTCACTCCCATTCTGGGAAGAAACCGGGACTCGACTGGAACAAGTTGATCAAACGGGCACTGGAGGGGCTCCATGAGCCTGGCGGCTCCAGCTTAAAGAACATTGAGCGCTTTCTCAAGTGCCAGGCTGATGTGGCAGCCTACTTGTCGGGCAGCGGCTCCATGGGGCCCGGCCTCTTCCACCAGCAGCTGAGGGTGGCCCTGAAGAGGGCCGTGGCTCATGGACGCGTGGCCAAGCAGGGTCCTCTGTTCCAGCTCATCAGCCGCAGCAGCTCCCTGGATGACGGCACCGGGACGGTGTCTCTGGAATCACTGCCACCTGTCCGCTTGTTGCCCCATGAGAAAGACAAGGTAATGTCTCTCCATGTACATGTGCCTCAAACATACATGTGAAGCTGTGTGCATGCACGTCAAACTTACACACATTGATAAAATGCATTAAATAGTAAAAACCTGGTCACATTCGTTATGGGCATTATCGGTACGTGAAATAGATATAATAATTATCATTTGGATGTTGCTGAGAACTGTTGATAGCAAAGGTTTTAGTGTGTGTGTGTGTGTGTGTGTATATATATATAATGGGCGTAAAGTACTTTGGTCTGATATGTCTGATAAGATCACGGATATCCTGTTGAAACAACTGTAGTTGAGGCAATTATGACAAGAAATGTGATGTGCTCCCCAGTTCAAACTTTTTGGAGCAACAGAAAGAAAGTGATTGGGAAAACACCCTCTCGTGGTCTTTTTGCGATCCATACAACATTCATTCTACTTACATAATAGCTGCTGCATACCCAGTTGTGTCCGGATGTATCAGCTGGCAATATACCCAAGGCCTGTAATTTACAGTATAGACTTGGACTGTGTGAATTTTAGTTGTGAGTTTTCATCCAGCATATGGTGTAGTGGTTTACACCGGATAGCACAAGGCAAAGTCATTTTAGAAGTGGCTGAGAAGGGTTGAGCATTGTGTGTAAGATCAGACAGATACCAGAGTGAGGATCTTTTCCAAAAACTGGAGTCTGCATCTCTCTGTGTTTTATACGTTATCACTGTGTGTTGGGGAGAACAGGGGTATCGGGTCAGAATACATGTTAGAAAGACCTTGCTGAACCCATTGGCCAGCATTACCTTTGCTGGATGAATGTACGAGTGACAGCATCTCAGTTGTGCGCGCCATTGGCCCAGGCTACTAGAGTAGAATACTAGAGTGATGCTGGGTGGGCGGCTGGTGGGCCAGTTTTCAGCAGAGGAGGAGGTCAGGGGAGAGAGTCATATGGCTCCCAGCCTAGTGTAGGGAGTGTGGACCAGCTGCAGGGCTGCTCCCTGTCAGGGGATGGGTGGGTGGAAGGAAGAAAGAAAGGAAGAGAGGGAAGGGGAGGAACCCAGACAAGTGAGAGAGGTGGTCTGTAGTGGTGCCAAAGGAAGAGGCCTGGATGACGCAAGCTACAGGCCTCTGTAACCAGAAAGGGAGACAGAGGGAGAAGAAAGCGAGAGAGAGAGAGAGAGAGAATGAGTTAGAGAGAGAGAGGGAGAGGCAGACATGCAGGCGACAGACGAGAGAGGGAACACACCCACTTTTGTAACCTGATCAGAGAAAGCAGCCGGCTGCTAACCTCTACTTCTAAGGGCCAGGGACGTGTGTACACACACACTCGCATATAGAAGCATACAATTGCATGCAAAGGGAGAAACGCAGAACGGCACACAAACACAAACTGAGTGCATTCTGGCACAAGACCACACACCCACACCAGTTCACATGTCCTAAATCCTCTGCTTCAGAGGCCTGCGGATGGCAAAACACGCATTCTAACAACCAGCATGTAAATGAACCCGTTGGAGTTGCACACTACTTTCCGCCACTCTCGTGGCCTAGGTTATCAGACAGCTAGTAGATCTGCAGGGCACTAGAGCAGCCCTAAACACTGTTTTGGCTCCTGGCTTTATCTGGCCCCTGTGTGGGTGCAGAAGGTCCTGGTAAAGATATACACACACACACACACACACACACACACACACACACACACACACAAAGTAGGATTATCCTAGAGAGCAGGCTGGAGTCACATGAGGTCTGCCTAACACAGTGACCTGCTTGGCTGCAGATGGCCAACTCTGAAGACGAAGAGAGATCAACCTCCTCTTTCTCTCTGACTCGGCTACTGATCGGCCTGCTTACGCTGCCTCACGGCACCAAATGAAAACACAAAGTAATGCACACATCAGTGTGAAAACAATGTTTGTACATGATTTGAATTCCTTTTTTTGTGTAACTTCACATTGCACCAGTAAATATCAGTCAAATTCAAACTAAATATTGGCAGAGAGTGAATTTTAGCACCCTGTTGCATCAGTGAATCATTTTTTTTTGTATCAGTCAAAGATTATGAATTAAATGTGTGGACATGAATAGGGAGATTTTGTTGTTTGCGAGTCTCATTTTCAGGCTAGATGTGGCATGGAAAAACCGCTGCAGCAGTAAGAAAATTGACATTTGTGTCTGTCATTCACACAAGCCTGTTTACGCCTCCTCCCCGCTCCTTCTTGTGATGTTGCTTTCATATATCTCTCCAGAGGATGCAACCTTATTGCTGCTCAATCGTGTGTGTTTTCCGAGTGACTGTTGGCTTGTTCTTGATGTATGTGTTAGCCTGTGCCAAGTGGCATTATGCACCAAAGAGATAGAAAGAGTCGGCGTTGCACGATCACTCTCCTCCGTTCCCCTACTCTTCCAAAGGTGCATCATTGCGGTATTGCCCCGCATGATTGCTAACGGTTATGATTTCCCAAGGAAGACGGGGGGGATAGAGAGTACAAGTGAAGGCACAGGGGGGAGGAAAATCAAAACAAATGGCTAAGCACTGGCTTTGACCCCATTTGTGGGGAGATTTGTGTACTCAACATGCTGATGTTTGTGTCGGAGCGCTCCATTCAAACGGGATCCCAGACCCTATTTCTGTCTCACCCTAATAGGGTGCCATTGCCAGGTCATGAAGGGGGAGGTGAATGGGGGAGTGAAGTCAACCAGGGGTCATGGATATATAGATGGCAAACCTCATTGCCTCCCTAAGCACCCGTTAGCAGTATGAGGCTACGGCCATTAGATGGGGATGGGGTGATGCTGAGCCTTTGTGTGTATATCCGTGTGGTTATATAGTGTTGTGTGTGTGTGTGTGATGTTCATCCCATCATAATAGGCAAGAGCAATCTCCCTGCCCCGCGGTTGCCCTCTCCTCAACAGCTGGAGCGGGGTGAACCAGAGTTCTCGATGTCGACGTGCAGTGTCACGGCGAGGACATGTGAAAAAAGTGGCGCGTGAACAACGTATACGCTCAGTCACACTTTCTGCATGTGCACGGTGTTGTGGTTGCTGTGAGTTCCCTCCAAAACGTCCCACTGACCCCGTAACAGGCTAGCATTCTGCAGCTAATGGTTGCTTTGCTGGTAATGGTTGTGTGGAGCTGCTACATTAGCTTATTATGAACCATCATAGATATATTTATTCCACTTTTCCACTTTCTGATCAACCCCCACCTGTCTCTCTCTCCCACACACACACACACACACACACACACACACACACACACACATTACCTCAGCTTGTTTTGGCTCAAGGTGAAGACATCATGTGTCGTCACTCGGATGACCGTGAATACAAAATGCCCTCAGACATCGATTATATGCCTCGGGTGCAACCTGCTTCTTTTTCTCTCTCTTCCCTTTCCATCCCCCATCATGTTACCATCACAGGAGATGATTTTGTGTGTTTGCAGGCTGGACGGAAACATTCTCAGGATTCGCACCACGCCACAGAAATGCTGGGGAAAAGCTGTGTGCAATGAAATGGTCTCCCTTGACTCCCCATTGTCAACTCGAATTTCAGATTTTGGACTGATCCATTTTTTTCAAGGAGGAGGTGAAGCTTTGTAGAGATTCTTTATTTCGGCCTCCATTTCCTTGTCAGGCATCTGTTGTTTCCATTCTGCCAGAGCCCTGGCCTCAGTTGACCCATTATTAGTCCCCCAAAGTTGAAAGAGCTTGTTCCACTCTCTGATGGCACCAGCTTTAACCTCATGCTGCGCTGCTACCACAGACCCAGTTCTTGTTTGACATTTAGCGGTACACAGCAGCAGAGAAATGGAAAAACTAAAGAGCATTCATTTATTTAAAGGGTCAGTTCACACAAATCGTGCTGGGCATACTTTCTTTTTTCTTTTTTTACCCTAAGGGGTATCTTTCCACTTGTGTTATGTGTGTATTTTTTGTGTGAAATCTGCCTCTAAGAGTACGGTGCTCATAGTAGTTAAAAATGACATTTAAACTGTTTCCAGAAACGGTGTCCTTGAGTTACTCGAGACAGTCATGGATGTACAGTACTATTTTAATTCCAAAGGCCAAGGGAACTTTATCAGGATCATAGTATCCTGGATCCATGAAATAACTGGCCTTTAAAAATAAAAATCTGCCTGCCTCTATGGGAATTTAACATAGGGGTGTACTGACTTACTTATGCCCCTTGTATTTTAAGGAAGAACATTTATTTGTTTATGTTACATTATTCATTCATAAAGAAAATTGGTGTCCTTAAAGATTGGATTTTTCCTCATTTTTTTAATTAAGGCATTAAGATAAATTTCCAAAAGATTATTTTTTTATTCCTCTTTTTAGTCAACTATAGCATGGGTGTATTCACTTGTGCTGAGCACTGTATTATAAGAACTGGATATAGCGTTCGAGGCGGAGCCCCGTTCATTCCTATGAGAGTTGCTCAGTGGCGCATGAAGCCATCATCGCCAAAAATGAGCCGGATGATCGACACTACTTTGCACTGTGCGACCCACAGAGCAGGCGCACTAGAGACCTCCGCATCCCGAGCCGGCCACTTCAGGTTTGGCACTCCGCTAATTTGAATGGGGATTAAATGATTCAATCATGCTGCTCTTCTAGACTTTCCAAATGTTATCGGACTGAATGGATCAAATTCTGATATTGAAATGTGTCATTTCGCGGGGCTTGTGGCGCTCCAAGGTCCCATGCCACGAAAATTTCAGTTTATGAGGTTTTTTAACATTAATATGCGTTCCCCAAGCCTGCCTGTGGTCCCCCAGTGGCTAGAAATGGTGATAGATGTAAACCGAGCCCTGGGTATCCTGCTCTGCCTTTTGAGAAAATGAAAGCTCAGATGGGCCGATCTGGAATCTTCCCTTTATGATGTCATAAGGGGAAAGGTTACCTCCCCTTTCTCTGCTTTGCCCGCCCAGAGAATTTGGCCCACCCATGAGAAAGAGAGAGACGACATGGCTTTCAAACGAGCAAAGTGGCAGTTGGTCACGGCCACACACCCCAGCCACACCCACAGAAATGGCACATCCTAAGGAAAGCTCATTGTGGGACTGGCTCTAGTGGCGTAATTCTGCACCAAGGCTGAATTTCGGGAAAGAGACTTCAGATACAGTATTAGGGGACCACTAAGGTCTATATAAAAGAGACTTCAGATACAGTATTAGGGACCACTAAGGTCTATATAAAAGAGACTTCAGATACAGTATTAGGGACCACTAAGGCCTATATAAAAGAGACTTCAGATACAGTATTAGGGGACCACTAAGGTCTATATAAAAGAGACTTCAGATACAGTATTAGGGGACCACTAAGGTCTATATAAAAGAGACTTCAGATACAGTATTAGGGGACCACTAAGGTCTATATAAAAGAGACTTCAGATACAGTATTAGGAGACCACTAAGACCTATATAAAAGCATCCAAAGAGCACCATGTCATCATTCTACTCAACTTTTCATCTAGACTATGTCTTTTGAAAATAATTATGATTTAAAAACTGTCCATAGTGAGCTCTGTGTCTATCTTATCACAAAATACATGCCGGCCAGTGTGTTTATACAGTGTGTAGTCTTAGCACCAGCCATCATTTGCCTATTTCAGTGAAGGTGTTCCAATTTGACCTATTTGCTGCAGAACAACAACCAGGAACAGACTCTGCGAGCCATGAGCCCATCGAAACAGCATTAGCAGCAGTAGTGTCAGCGCCCATGGGGGAGCACTTACCTCGAGCTCACCAGCGACTGTGATGTGAATGGCATTTGGCACGGGAAGTGTAGCTGTGTGAGGCCTTGCGTATGGCTAACCTCACCACCCCACAAATAGAGCCAATGTGTTGAGCAGCTGTGGAAGTGACGGCTGGAGCGCGGCCAGCCCCGCTCCGTTTGATGCAGTGATTTAGCTTTGTGTTCCCTGGCTAACCCCGCCATTAATGGAGGGTGATGCTTGGCTGAAAGGGAGCACACGTTGGTCTTCTCACAGGGCGTTGTAGATGTCACATTCAAATGTAGACCGGCCACTTTCAAGTCATTCCTAGGCCAGCATGGCTACAGGGATTTCCGATCTTCTACCTGTCAACTGATGTCACTTAAACATCCGCGCGTACATGTTTTGTGTCCTCTTGTATGACAGTGCGCCATGGCGTGGCGAGTTGAGGTGTGTCTCATGACTGTTTGTGCTTAGCGCCATCTAACGACTACAAGTGCAAATGTGTTTGCGTTGTCTCTGCTTGCACGGTGTGTCCCGTAACGGTGATCAATGAGTTTGTGTTGGAGGTGGTGTGGGGGGGGGGGCGTAAGGGAAGTGTGGTGGTGGTGGTGGTGGGGGATGCCGAGATTGGGCTCCCATGTTAATGAGATCCTTGACTTGAGACGAGACAAGGACAACAGCAGCGCTTTTCCCTCTTTCTCTTTTCTCCCATTGCCTTTCATCCTTTCTCCCCTCCTCCTCCTCCTCCTCCTCCTCCATTTCTCCCGCTCCTTTCGTCCTTCCTCCATTGTTCTCTCCTTCCTGTCTCACTCTCCTGTCCTCTGTCTTTGGATAACAGAAGCCTTTTAATAGAGGGGAAACCAGGCCAACCCTAGTTGTTTTCTATAACCTATTATCTCTATGCACAAGGTCTCAGACTATGCTGCATGTTGCCTCAGCCCTCTGGCATTCATTTTGACCATATGAAAACAAAAACGAAGAACTAGGCTGACACTGGAGCTCAGTGTTGTGCTTAAGTGAGCCATAAAGCATGAGTGGGTGTGTCAGCTGGGTCAGACTAGGGTACCTTCACCTGTCCGTCTGTGTGTAGGCTGTTGTTTAAAGAGGAACTTGTAAGACATGTTTTCATGGCATTTCAAGTCCACCCAGTCCATGCGGCTAGTTGCAAACAGTTGCCACAAGGCGTGTCTTTTTGGCCCAAAGCAACGTTTTGTTCCTGAGCACTCCTGACGTTGGGGGGGGGGGGAAGAAGAGCACATGCCAAAGCATGAACACACAGGCTAAAAATACACACACGCACCTTAAGTCAAAAGACAACCATGAGACTCAACAGTCAGTCGATGTAAGACATTTCTAGTACGATGTTTTTGTGTAAAAGCAATCCTGGCCAGCTCTCAGGAGGAATTTGAGGATCGTGTTTCACTGTTCCAATATCCCTGTCGTGGAGGGAGGATTAGCTTTTCATTTTTTAGTATCTGTTGGGGGATTAATTTACAGTGGCAGCCAGTAACCGAAGCCTCACTGTAACGTGCGTATCTGTGAAAGGTGATTCGCGTGCTCTTGGCTCGTGTTTACCCGAGCGCACGCAGGGCGAGCGGGAGCAGTTGACCTCCTCCAGCGGGGAAGGGGTTAAGCGTCAGGAATGATTGAGGTGTTGGTCGCACGCAGGCTGCTCAGACTGCTGCCGCAGATTTTCTCTCTTTCTTTACACTTTCCATTTCCTTCACTCTCCTGCCCTCTGGATTCTTATTTATGTCCTCACTCTCTTTTTTTCCCCCTGCTCCTCTTTTCTTTCTTCTCGCTGCTGACGTCCATTTCTCTCCAGTGACTTTGTTCGTTTGTTTTGCAGCCCCAATGTAGCTATTCTCATCACACATTCAGGTCATTATTAATGATTTGTTTTGGAATCTTGCAGTACAATCCAGTAGATGATCACCATTTTATATACTTTTACCTGTGAGAATGTAAAATGGTTTCAGAAACGGAGAACTAGTGCTTGTACATTTATCCTGAAGGAAGACTCCATCTTCCTCTTTGCACCCAGCTTGTCTGTGCTTATCTGCCTCTCTCTTCGCTACTCATTCTTTACACCCTTCCTCTCTTTACCTCTTTCTCCCCCTACTCCCTCACTCCACACCTTTTGTATCTCTTGCTCTCTCTGTCCCTGTGCTGTTAGGTGGGTGGGTAGAGGGGTATGGGGGGGGGTGTTGGAAGGAGCTCGAGTCAGAAAGAAATGAACCCAATAAATCAAGCTCTTGTCCCTGTCTCCTCCCTGCCCGGACCTGCTGCCTGCCCAGCTCTCTGCAGCTATGTGCATTCACGCTACGTTTACATGCACAAAATATCTCCCTTTTTGCCCTTATTCCACAAAAAGACAATATTCCGACTAAGCTGTTTACATGGCTAATAAAGTGTATATTCCATTTATAATCCCGTTTACATGCAGCCGTGCAAAATATGATTTTTTTTCGGTGGCGGACTTGTTTGACCGTGCAAACACAGCATTCATCTGGGCTGTGGAGAGGTAGAGCGGGTTGTCCTCCAATCACAAGACTGGCAGTTCAATCCCTGGCTCCTCCGGCCGCGTGTCAAATTGAATTTCCCTACATTGTACTGTACGATTGGATGAGACTAATAAATAAAGTGTCTTCTTTCTTTCTTTTCTCCTTCTTCTTTTCTTTCATTCCTTCGACCACCTTCTTAAAAAAAAGTCGGCGTTACGATGTTTGCGCATATCCAGATATCCAAAAACATGGTGATATCCGAGTCTTTTCATAATGTTTTAAAAATAGGTGTTTCTCCTTCCAACCAGAGATGTGGACTTTTCTTTAGGGCATGAATCTCTACCTTGGCTAGTTGGTTTGTGTATAACAACCATAGCAACGCACAAAGCTTGACCCTAAGCTGTAAACTGGCTGTAAACTGTCTCAAACTGTGGTAAAACCCCTGATTGAGACGCATATTCCGAATAAGCTGTATGCATGTCCAAAGAATGCTGCTAAAACGCGAATAATACCGGCATATCCCACGTCTTAATTGGAAAATGCTAAATTTGGAATATCCAAACGGAATATGCTGTTTACATGACCTGTATCAAATTCAGAATATTGTCATATTCGAAAAAAATGGTGGAATATCAGTGTGCATATAAAGATACTCCCTGTTGTCCTGAAGAAAACCTTGTAACACTATCTTCAGTGAATGTCATGTTTGTTTTTTTAACATAAATGATTGGATTTTCCCCTGAGAGTTGAAGTAAACGTTACGACCTTAGGTGTGTGCTTTCTTCAAAGTTTGTCATGATTTCTGAAATTTTACAATGATATAAAATATGCAGATTAGTATCTTCTCATAGTGTATCCTGCGTGGTCACCAGGGATGTGCTTGGGAATAGACTTCCTTTTTAAATTTTTTTGTTATTTTTGGCAGCTATCCTGTAAATTCATAGTAAGTGATGGACGTATGAGGGTGAAAAAATGTTGAGGAAAAAATTCTAACAATAAACTACATTTTTATATCCGTGCTTTGCCTTGTCATTACAGTTTGTTCCCTTTTTAAGATATCACATATTATCACAGGCCAAGGCTAACTTACTGCTCAGAGAATACTGTGCAGGGGTGGGAGAGAATGGGGTGTAAACTACTTAAAAAACTATTTAAAAAAAAAAGTGCTATAACAGTGTTACTCGCATGGCTTCCATCATCCTCCCCGTGACACGCTGTCTTCCACTTCGCCTGACAACTCGTCTCCAAAACAAACAGCTCTGAGATAACAGAGCTCAGTCCATAGCTTCACTCACCCAAAGCACAGCGTACCCGTGAAATAAAAACGGGACACGTAATTTCACTGTGTGTAGTGTTTAACTACGCTAACTAACCGTAATAGAGTGTAACGATGAACAAAAAAAAACCAAAAACAACGGCTGTGTCTCAAAGACCAGGCAACAGCCGGGACGTTCCACGAGCGGGAGGTGATGGACAGTTCCAGTCTCTTCGTCATGTATTCACTTCGTTGAAAAAAGAGAAGAAAGCCTCACTGATGTGAAGAACAGGACAGAGAAGCATATATAAATGCTCTCTGCCTGCCATATGCCAACGCTCCGGTAAGTCCGCTCACCCCGTCTCTGCCCGGGCGTGCCCCAGCTGCCCGCACATTTGTTGACAAACTCCCACAAACGACCACACGCGGCGGTGACATGGCGATTTTATCCCATTTTAAATGTGAATAAACGACATTTAGTTCCTCATAACCACTGAAAACTGAAAAAGATCGAACCCAAAGTCCAATTATTATGGACGCTATCTGACATTACGCGTTTCTGCTTCACATTTTCAGCAGGGCAGCGGAGCGGCTGTGGGTTGACTCTCCACGGTTCTCATGGGCTTTAGTCGTAACGTGAAAAAGCTTAACGTGGTTTAATGTACCTAAACAACGATCAGTGATCACCAAATTTCTCTCTCATATTGCTCCTCATAAGCACTGAAAACTGTTAAAAAAAATCAAACCCAAAGTCCAATTATTATGGACGTTATCTGACGTTATTATGGAAATGTTTTTTTTTGACGTAGTTAAGGCGGCAGGCATGTGTTGCTTAGCCTTAACTTCAAAAAACACAAGAAGTGCTTTAAGTTGTGCGTGCTGGGACACTTCTTAAGTTTCTGTCAAGTTTAAGGAGGACTGGGAGTGAACAGCAAGTTCCAAGTCCTGCCACAAGTTGAGGTTTGGATTGTGACTTGTCCACTCCAGGACATTGTTGTTTTAGGACTTTGGTTTTTATATTTGGGCAAGTGTCTTCTCCCATGTGGTAGTTCTCTTACAGATTTTGCCGCAGTCATGTTGCCTGCTACCTTCAGTGGCGTGCTGCAGCAAAGCATCCCCACAGCACAATGCTACCATCCATGCAGGGTTTGTTGTTCTTACACATAAGTTTTGTTTAATGGCCAAACAGCTCTACTTTGGTGTCATCAGATCACAGAACCCTCTTCCACTTAGTCTCAGAGTCTCCCACGTGCCTGGTGGCAAACACCAGGCCAGATGTCATGTGAGCTGTTTTCAACAGAGGCTTCCTCTTTGCTGCAGAGGCACATTGGCTGCTTCCCAAGTCTCTTATTTGATATCTCTCTCGCTTGAACCGGAAGCCGCTCTGGCCCTCTTTTGTTCTGGCCGTCTCAAAGCTATTATTTTTCCTGCTCCGAAGAGCGAGGATCGTGGAAGGATCTCAGAGGAGCTATGAGCGAGGATACACAAGAGCCGCCTTCCCAGAAGCCGTGCAGCTGAAAGCCGTTGCTAACTCCGCCCATACAGCTGACGAATTCACGTGGCGCTTCAGAGGAAAGGGCTCATCCCTCTAAAAACACATTTCCTCGTTTCCTCTCTCCTCGCACGATTTCCTCGGTGGGAAGGACTAAGACGCGAGGAAGGAAACGTGGATGCAATGTAACGACGTGGGACGTACCCAGTGTCTACCATGAAGCCCTGTGGCTCCTTCAGAGTGTCCATCACTTTAATTTATTTAGACTTAGATTTTCACTCTGTTGTTAGAACACACTACACACAGGCCTGAAATACACACACATGCTCAGGTCCTATACATGCACAAATGGAGAGATTTCGGAGTGAGGAGGCTGCGACTGCTGGACAGTTTTGGTGCCTTGCTCAAGAGCAACTTGGCAGTGCCCAAAACGATGTCTCCAGCTACCAGTCCACACTCCATACTTTGACCTGTAGGGGGACTTGAACCGGCGACTCTTACCGGCGACACTTAGCTGCTCCCTCTAGAGGTCTGGAGAACTTCCGTTGTGTAATCTGGATGCAGCGTTTTTTTGTTGCATTTGTTTTCCGGGTTTGTGTGCTTTTCTTTTTGCATCGTTTCATATTTGCAGTGCGTTTATGTATTTCGTTGTGCCGTGTGTCTTTGCAGCACGTTTGCTGAATGCTCCACATGTGTTGTCAAATGAATGAAGTTGTTTTCTTAATTTGCTTGTGTTTGCTTGTGTGTTGTCTATTTCTGTGTGTTTTCTTAAGTTGCAGGGCGTTTGCCCCTGTCGGCCACCGTAGATAAACAATAGTTAATCAAAATGGTCAAAATTAGTTGTATAGGCACCTTAAATCCCAGTACAACACTGTTACAGAATTGTAAAAACACAATGCAAGTTCCTCCTGCCATTTGATGCTGCCAAAATTAATTTGTGTACAGTACATTTATGTGAACTGTCAATATTACAGCCAGAGTATACATATTTTTCTGTTGAAGTTGTGACCGTAATACAAATTTGACTTACTTTTATATGCTGTATATTCGTCAGTAGACCGAATGTGTTGCTGAAAATGACTTGTGTTGTACTCTGAGGTAGCAGTAAGCCGCCACTTCCCCTCAGGGTGTCCCGGAGACTTTCAAGGAGAGTCGGCCCATGGCCCCTCCCTCTTGTGTTTCTGCGTGTGAAGTGCACCTGCAGTGCTTCAGGGATGTGATTTTTCAACTTCATTTGACACGGGCGTCCTATTTGATGCTTAACAACATATTAAGTCTTATCCTGCCTTCTGTTTGCCTGGACACAAACCTGGCTTAGTCCTGCGCTTGTGTGCATATTCGATAATGTGTTCTGTGTCACTGAGTGCACGCCCGCTGGCATGGTTTGTGTTTTCGGGGACAGACTAGGGCCGGGCGATCTCAAGAAAATCAAATATCACGACATTCTTGACCAAATACCTTGATGTCGATATTGCGATGATATTGTAGGGTTGACACTTGGTGCTTCAACAAAATGTTATTTACACAATGACATTTTGGATAAATAATCATCAACCATGTCGATTTAATGACTAAGTGGGTAAAGGCAAATAACAGAAGACAGGGTTTTCCCCAGGTTAGTGGAAGACTTAGGTGCACGTATTTGTCTGGGGGTTTAGGGGTCCTCCCTCAAGAAAATGTTACATTTTTCTAAAAGCTAGAGCAGATAATAAATAAAACAATCCAAAACCTTAAATACAAAACTTGCAAAAAAAGTCCACCAGAGACCAACTACTAGGGCTGTAGCGATACACTAATCTCACGATACGATACACGATATTCAGCTCACGATACGATATATATCACGATATTTAGCCAACGATACGATTCAATATAATTCGATACACTTACATTATTTTCTGAAAGATTTAAAGGGGACAGTGGTTTTGGTGACATCTTGTGAGTGTTCCATTTACTTGGATTTAATTAATTGAACTGAAAACTAAAAACATCAATTACACAACATATGTCTCTGACTGGACAGAGTCTACAGCTTGCAAATGCTGGACAAAATGAATCAAAGATGTGTTGAGAAAATTAGTTCCATTTATTGAAAGCGTACAAGCCTTTGAAAAGTAAATAAAGTGCAGTATTGCAATTAACAATGGAGAGTTAAAAAGTGCAGCAAGTGGTCTGTTCTGAACAGTTTCTTTGACAGCTTTTTTAGCTTGACACTGAACATATGAGGTAGCCAGTCTAGCCACCAGGTAAGTAAACGTAGTACCATGGCTTCTCCTCAGAACACACCGAAGAAACGCCGACTTGAGCGTACGCTCTGCGTGTGCGCGAAACGTAATACGTCTCCATAGCAGCAGGCGGCGCTGCTCTGTATTGTTTCCATTAACAGTCTGATTGTTTCCCAGAAAATGAAAACCGGCAGCAAGATTGGACAAACGGGGGATTTGAATGGGACTTATGTATCGATACTCGCGGCTTAAAAATCGATACTTTCTTGGGAAAAAAAATATCGATTTATATCACAGAATCGATAAAATTGCTCAGCCTTACCAACTACAGCCATTAGTTCTGAGAAAAGTAACTGAGTTAGTTTTGATGCTCCCGATTGATTTTACATTCACTTGATTTAGATGGTGCCCAAAACGGCTTAGGTGCTGCACCTTACCTTTATAATGGTAGGGGAAACCCTGAGAACGGCTAGTAAGTCTGGTAAGTTGGAACATGACATCACTTAATGCAGCCTTTAAAATCAGGAAAAGACAACACTTACCATATTACAATATCCAAAACGATATCTACTCTCATATCACAATATCAATATATTGTCCAGCCCTAGGACAGAGAGAAGATTTATGCAGCACCAGGAATGAATGTCTGATGCCATGTTCCAGAATAAGTGTGAAATGGGACATGTTGCAGTGGAATTAAACTCCTCAGCCAGTACAACCAAAGAAACCGAGGTACAGCTTTTGATCACACAACACAGGAGTCGGCAGAGACATTGACACACGGTGGCAGCCTCTATGACATGCCACTTAAGTAATACACGCTCCGTAGTCACCGTGTAGCTCTCACGTTCTTCATTATCCTAAACTCTCTGTTCACAGATCCACATGCTCTCTGGTGTCACTGTAGTTCTCCAGTCCGCTGTTGGCTTGTTAATGCACACAGCAGTCATTCACTGTGGCAGGGCCACTTTGTTATTTTCACTTGTACAATTAAGCTGTTAAGTTGACTGACGGTCTCAACCCCCCCCTTTCTCTTCTGTCTGTCTGCCAGCCGGTGGCAGAGCCCATCCCCATCTGCAGCTTCTGCCTGGGCACCAAGGAGCAGAATCGCGATAAGAGGCCCGAGGAGCTCATCTCCTGCGCCGACTGTGGCAATAGTGGTGAGTGAGTGCTGCTCTGTGACCAGTAAGACCCCAGATCCTAGCCCCATTTCAGTCTGTGACTTGGTTAAAGTGTCCTAGTAACCACAGAGGAAAATGATCCAATCAGCTGTTTGCAAAGTATAGCTTGGTTGGAAGTGTGATTGGTTAGAATACATGCAGTTAGAGAGAGAGAGAGAGAGAGAGAGAGAGAGAGCATTTACGATGGGGGCGGGAAGAACTCTCCCCGCGGCTTTCAGAGTATGACGTGATGCTCTCTGTCTCTATCATGTAGGCGCAAATCTGTAGTCTCTAAAAAAACAAAAAAATCTCTTTTAAAAATAGACATTTGTAGTTTTAAAACCAATACAAGCCCAATGCCAGGCACACCATCCTGGAGCTGGAAAAAGACTACTGTGAGTGTCATTTTAGGAAGCTGCACGTAACTATGTACAGACACACACACTTCAATTACTTTCATGTTCAATTACTATTCAGCTTCCTGTTCAACTGCCACTTCAACTGCTTACAGTGGTTATGTGTCCACTGACATTTCAACTAACTGAGAATTCCATTAGCTATTATTTCATCTTCTTTGACTAATTACATTAGGACTGCCCCTTCATTTAGTTTTTCAGTATTTCAAACATTTCAAATGGTTCAATTGCTATTTTTAAGCTGTGAGCACACTTACATTTTCTTAAGGAATTGTAGCCATTCTAGTTCCTTCTAGAGTTATTCTTTATAGTTGTTCTGTTGTGTTATTTTGGTTATTTTTCTTTTACCTCTGCCCATTTTTTTTTTTTTTTGGTCCAGGATCTCATGCTTAAAATTGAGTTAGACAAACACAATAACGGACAGACTGGCACCAGCCTATGTTTTCAGAGAAAGTGGGATATAATTATGCTTTTCCTCCAGCTTAGTGAAAGCAGAGGAGAGATTGTGATCCTCCTCTTTCCTCAGTGGGTTTCTGTCCCAGACAAGACCATCTACTCTACAGCTATTCTTCAAAACAGCAAAAGCACAGCTCTGACAGATTGTCATTTATGTTTGAACACACTCTTTACAGCCAGCTTTGATTCAGTAAGGGCTTTCAATTCCAAAAGGAGTTCTTTTTTCTTCTTCTTCCTCCTGCGATGATGCAAGTGGGTCACAGCTGTCAGTCAGCGGCGGCAAAAGAGCCTGTGACGTTGACGCATTTGTTTGTGTATGCGTGTCTATCTACCTGCAGGCCACCCGTCCTGTCTCAAGTTCTCCCCAGAGCTCACAGCGCGAGTCAAGGCTCTGTGGTGGCAGTGCATCGAATGCAAGACTTGCAGCAGCTGTCAGGATCAAGGAAAGAATGCGGTGAGTGGATGAGCGAATATGGCGGCCTGGCAGCCTAACGGTGTCTGTGAGCACTCTTCTTCCCTGCTTAAGTACCAGATAGAGATGCTGATAGACATATCTGTGGTCCTGGGATTGAGCTATTTTAGTCAGTACCAGCATGATTTCAATCTTCTTTTTTTCTCCTACTTGTCAAGCGAGGAATCATTGTTATTCAAACGTTTGTAGAGAGGTTTGACGGTGAGAAAATTCATCTTTGCAAACAAAGAAGTTGCTTAAGCCAGTCATGGTGGATATTCTCAAAGTACTGTCTGACTTTAAATGGCAAATTCATAGTAATCAAACAAAGTATTTTAATGCACTTTTGTGCATATGTAAGTGGAAATCTGTTTCCGGTCGACTCAGTACACATATGTTATTAACCCCTAGGTTCATTTTGAACCGGAATTGTCCTTTTAATAAAAAATAAAATTCCCCCCCAATATCTTGTTCTAGCTTTCATGTACAGTACCAGTCAAATGTTTCACTTTCTCATTCAAGTGAACGGGAAAGTGTCTCCAAACTTTTGACTGGTACTGTATGTATATCATGTACAATGCCTCCCTATTAAATTGGGTCACTGAGACACATCTAAAGTAGGGCTGCTCAATAATGAAAAATAAAATAATCATAACCACTAGGGCTGTGTATTGGCAAGAACCTGGCGATACGATACGTATCACGATACATGGGTCACGATTCAATATATTGCAATATATTTCGATACTGTGCGTAAGGCGATATATTGGGATTTTTTTTAAAGTATAATTAAAAAAAACTAATATTTAAAAAAAGACACGATGTTCATAAAAGTCAAAGAAGTTTACTTTAGGTAAACAAGTCAGTACACAGAAAACCAAACTGCCAGTTTGAGATTGTGGTTCCCAGGTTCTTAGTGAGCTAATGTTTATATGCTAAAGTAGGCCAAAGTTCAGCCATAGCTACGTTGTTAGCTTCTAGCAAAAAGTCAGGCACTGCTAGGCACTGTTAGGCAAGGACACTAGTGGTGTGTCTCAGCATAGCCATCTAGCAGTAGGGGGTTTAAACACAACATCATTGTCAACCACTGTCTTACATGAATATTTTTTAATACCTTTTTTTTTTTTTTTTTAAATCGATACAGTATTGCAAAATAAAATATCGCGATACTCAAGTGCATCGATATTTTTTCTTACACCCCTAATAATCACAATTATTTTGGTAAATATTGAAATCACGATGAATTAACAAGATTACTCATTGACTTTTGGAAAGATGTTGCATTTATTGAATTAAAAAACAGCAACTGTGAAACAGTCAAACAAATCAACAGTGAAACACCTTGAACTGTGAAGTTTCCCTTAATACTTCTCCCGTTCAACTCTTTGAATTCCCCTTCAGAACACAAGACAAAACAGGCAAAAACAATAGGGTCCACGCAGCTTCGCTGCTCGGCCCCTAATAAACAGTTTACTTGCAAAATGTAATGTGCAAAATACATCTTTTTTTTCTTGATTGCATTGTTTTTGTGATCGTTAGGAGCCAAAGTCGTGACGAAAATATGATTGTTTACGCAGCCCTAATCTAAAGCGACTTGATAATCATCCATACTACGTGTGTGTCTGTACTGTTAAGGACAACATGTTGTTCTGTGACTCCTGTGACCGGGGCTTCCACATGGAGTGCTGTGATCCTCCCCTCACGCGGATGCCAAAAGGTAAGTAAACAGGACTGCTACTTTAACTCATCACCTTACCTCTTCATTGGCCATTTACAACCTCCCATGGATTCAACTGAAATAATACACAAAGCTCCCACATTTACCACCCTACAGTCTACGACCATTATAGTCGCACTAAATGATGTCTTGAGTTCTCATGAAGCACCTAGTGCTTCACCGCTAAGTGCTAATGTATTCGATACGTCCCCGAGCGTGTTGGTATCTGCACTGAAGCCCGCCTTGTGTTATCCACCTCAGGGTATGTGAACCTGCGCTTTTACTCTTTCTCTCCCAGGAATGTGGATCTGTCAAATCTGCCAACCCAGGAAAAAGGGAAAGAAGCTTTTACACGAAAAGGCAGCACAAATCAAACGGCGCTACAACGCGCCGCTGGGCCGGCCCAAGAACAGGTAAAGGAATGCCCTCAGCTGATGTCGTCTGAAGACACCGAAGAGACAGTGTTAGTCCAGTAGAGAGCCGCAGCAACATGCCATGTATCTGCTTCACCACAACAGCCACAACGCCTACTCTCCTACTAAAATGAGCTTACAGCTATTTTTTTCTTTTATGGCCATTGCTCTTTTCTATTGAATTTATTACTGATACGCCTACTCTCCTACTAAAATGAGCTTACAGCTATTTAAATTTGAATGGTGTTATAGAGGAAGATTGACGGCTCTAATATATGGACGTGTGCTTTCCCAGGCTACCCAGGTGCCTGATAAGCAGACTTTTAAACCGACTCCTTTCCCTCCGCAGGCCGGGGCGGCCCTTCAAGAAGCTGGGCGGGCGTGGTCGACGGAAGCGCTCGGCCTCGGCCAACTCATCCTCCAGCTCCTCCTGTGAGGGTTACCCTGGTGACGACCGGCTGCTTTTTTCGATGCGGGACGACGACGACGACATGTCACAGGGCAGCCTGCGCTTCAACAACAAGACCAAGGGCCTCATCGACGCCCTCACAAAGTTCTTCACACCGTCGCCTGAGGGCCGCAAGGCCCGGCAGGAAGTCGTGGACTATTCACAGCAGTGCCGCATCCGAAAGAAAGCCAGTCGCAAAGGAGAAGGAGATGACAGAGGAGGTAAGGAGTAGCTGTGTTTTTCTGCCTATACACACACAGCACTTCACTTTACCATTGCGGGATGACTTTTGGTCTGCAGATGAACACCTCTGGTTGATGCAAGATATTAGATTTTTACTGGTCCAATTGACAAAAAGAATCAAGTTTTTCCATTATTATTATTATTATTATTACAAAAGGATACAAGATTGGAAGCTTAGAATGTGTTGTTGTAAACTCACCAAAATATGTATTATTGTACTTATAAAAGGTAATGTTCTTGACAGGGATATCATGAGTAGCTTTGGAATTGCAATGTAACTGATGTACATAAAAAGATGTGAACGTACTGTATTGCGTGTAGTGAACGAGACATAAAACAAATTTGCAACAGTGCAGCAACAAAACGTATTGATGAAGTGACTGCGAAAACATGAAAAGTAGGCTATGGATTTTAACATCTCCAAAACGTCCACAGCATAAATTGGTAATATTTGCACTTTAATGAGCCATCAGCATCATGAGATTAAAACGCATACTCTATCGTCATGCATCTTTTCCCACTTTATCAGACTCGATTAGGGGTTGTCAGCTGGATGGTTTGCTAACCGACTCTGTACTACCAGCTGTTATTGTGATGCATAGGCAGCGCTTCAATGTTCTTCTCGTTTTAAAAATGATCCAGCCCTGATGTTAGTTATTTGCAAATTGTAGACTGAGGGTAAAAAAATGGTGTAGAACTCATTTGTCATTCGTTGACTCAGAAAATTGTTGCTTATGCATCGAAAGAAAGTGCTTTGTAATACGAAGTGGCCACCTCCAGTTCTCTTTCCACTGAACTTTCCGAGTAAGTAATGCACAGTAGAAGAGAATAAATGCTACAGAGCGGACACATACGGAGCATTCACTTCCAAGTTTCACTGCCACCGGTGTGTGATTTTGACCCACTTTGAAGATTTTGTTGTACAATGGATACGCAGGTTTATACAACCTGCATGAATCCAGTGTTGTGATAAATATACTTTGTCAAAAGACTATTGATTCAAAACCAGTTTACAAATGAATAAAAAGCCACAATCAACCCAGAGCTGGGCAATATGATATCGTGATATGAGACTAGATATTGTCTTAGATTTTGGATATCGTGATATGACATAAGTGTTGTTTTACTGGTTTTAAAGGCTGCGTTACAGTAGAGTGATGTACTTTTCTGAACTTACCAGACTGTTCTAGCTGTTCTGTTATTTGCCTTTTCCCCACTTAGACATTATGTCCACATCACTGATGATTATTTATCTAAAATCTAAGTGTGAAGATGTTTTGTTAGAGCACCATTTGTCAACCCTAGAATATCGCCGCAATATCGATATCGAGGTATTTGGTCAAGAGTATCGTGATATCTGATTTTCTCCCCATCGCCCAGCCCTAAATCAACCACAATGGTAGGTTTTTGGTGGGTTAACATTTCTTGCCCACCGTCCCGCTGTTTGTTTACCTTTTTTAATAGATAGTTATAGATCAAGATAGATTTTATACATAGAAATAAAAACCCATTTTTTTCATATCGGCGCCCACATGTAAGTGTCTGCTCCGCTCCGTACAGCAGCACAGAGTAGCAGGAGTCAGATTTCACTCCTCACCTAGTCTATATCCACGACGTTACACTTCCGGGATTGCTCCGGTGCCGCCGGAAATTCCGCCGAATGTCCTTTTCGGCCGGATGTCTGTCACCTTCCTCTTTCTTTGTGTTGGCGTTCTAACCTCTGGTGGATTTATGAGGACTATGGTTAACTGCTCCTCAGATCTCTGCAGGGTAAATCCAGACAGCTGGCTAGACTATCTGTCCAATCTGAGTTTTCTGTTGCACGACTAAAACAACCTTTGAACGTACATGTTCCACCAAAACAAGGTCCTTCCATTCCATCCCGGAATGCTGTGTGGACTAGCCAGACGCCGCAGACTCCGCAGCGCTGTGGACTAAGGTCTGGCAATGCGAAACTACTCCTCACCTGACGATGGCGGAGGATTTGGTGTCAAAGTGAAAAGCAAAATAATCAGATCCCTTATATCGTATATTTAAATTGTTTATAATAGACTATTAGTGTGTTTTCTTGCCAGATTCACACGCAGAGAAAATAGACCAGAAGCTAGACGGAGAGCCTGCCGTGGAGCTCCGCGCCGCTATGGTCTGAACAGCCCAATAGGTTAACATCATCTTAATATACAGTCTATGGTCAACATGGGTGCCAGGCGGAAGCTTCGGGGCGCCGCGTAGCGAAAAGCTCGTCCGGAGAGCCGGAGACGCCAGACACAGCCGTGCTGCGGTTTGCGGTGTAATCAGTGACACCGGTGTCGTCGCAAGTATATTGCCTGGTGGGAAGATTTCCTCACCGTGGCATCCCTAGTAGGTAGTCTGTTCACTGTCACCGGTTAACATGGAAAACCCAAATGAAGTAGGAAACATTCTCTGAGCACTTCATGTCTCGTGTGTCTTAAAGGATAACTTTGAGCTAACCCCAGTTGCACATTTAGTCAGAGCAGAGAGTGTACTAACAACAGAGCAAGGTGGCAAATGACTCATTGATGATATACAGTAGGACCTGCATGTTGGTCTTTCACGTCATCCCCTGTGGTAAAATAGCTAAATTCTCTCCACTTTAGAAAGATTTTTTTTTTTGATTATCAGTTTATTTTAAGAAAACTGTTGACCATGTATGAATGCCTCAACGTCTGCCTGCTGTGACTGCTAGGGGCACAATTGTTAAAAGCTCCGACAGCACACATCTTGGCACTCTGTCTGGCAAGCTTCTCACTAGATTTGCATCAATGTCGCCTCTTGTGTTTCAATCCCCAGACAATCAGGAAGGCAGCGACTGGCGTGACGAAGATGAGAAACTGCCCGGCCACGAGAACCTGACGGAAAAAGACATTGAACTGTTCAGACACATCCAGGAGCTGGCACTACAGGTACACAGACAGACGTGAATGACAGACAGATATGAAATGTCTTAAACATTTTGTTGAAGGAACCGAGATGGGACGATGGGAAGGGAGGACCGACCTGAAGAGGGGGCCACATTGTAGAGGGAGACGGCATCAGCTGGGGAACCTGGGAGGAGCCGTATGAGGCTATTACTGAGGCCGCCAGGCTGGAGTCACTGGAGGTGACATTATGTAAACCCACGGTGGGCAGCGGGGGAGCTGGATGTCAGTGGTGATGAGAATGTGGTCAGAAAGAGTCAACACCACCTAGCTCGTAAAAATACGAAGGCTTTCACCCAGACGAGGTCTGTAGGATGTAAGCACGTTTGTGGGTGGAAAGGGTCAATGAGCCGTTAGTCTGGTGTATTTTATTAATAACTGAATTTCCATGGAGCGGCTGCCGACTGCAGCATGTATATCAAAATCAGCTATTAACATAGATGCAGGGCACACGGGGCAGAGCAGGATGATGAGTGCAGATCAAAGGTTTGGTTTTAAATGACCAATAGATGCAAATAATAAAGGGTAATTGAGGGACAGAAACTTCACTGCAAGGTAATTAAGGTACTGTGTTGTCATTGGACAACATGGAATTTCACGTTCTGCTTGTGATACTCCGATGGTCGAAGCAGCTGGTGGCTGGTTGATGTATTCACACCCTGGAGGCCCAATGGGGTGGAGTGCATGATGCCTCTGCCACGTCTCAGTTAGCGATGGTGTCAAAGGACGTCCTATGTTTGTCGGAGTGAATAGAGAAGGGGCAATTACGTCATGGTACATTGCATTCTGGGTAGGGGTCGCCATCTTCCCTGACCCAGTGATTTGTTTACATTGATTCTACTCTTCATGTATCTTTTCTCAATACTTTTATCAGACTCGATTAGGGTTAGTTTCTAGCTGGATGGTTTGCTAACAGACTCTGTACTACCAGCTGTTATTGTGATGCATAGGCAGTGAAAATGTTGTAGAACTGATTTGTCATTCGCTGCATCAGAAAATTGTTGCTTATGCAAAAAGTTCACTCTCTCCTTGGTCAATGTCACGGAGAAGGTGCACCTGGAAATGAGTAGGAAGTAAAATCCAACGCTACCAAGCCGCGGCCGAGCGGACCAATCACAGTTGTTGCGGTCGGTGCAGTGGAGAGCTACACATACAGCATCCGGGGAGGAACTTGGAGTTCACTGTCTTGCTCAGGGACACTCTGACATGAGGCTGGGATCGATGCGCCAATCTTGTGGTTGAGGGGCGAGCAGTCTACCTCCGAGCCACAAGCCACGCCGTAAAAACAGTATTTCCCATCCTTTTTTTTTGATTCCCATACGCAGCCTGTCACTCCCTTTCTACTAATCGGTCTCTACCTGAAAACGCCACAATGCATTGCATCGACTCACGTCACAGTCCCTTTCTCTATGTTGAGCAGGGAAGCTCTGATGACAGTGTCCTGCACTGACAGGTTTTGCCTAGCCAGTGTAGTTACAGAGAGGAAATGTAAATGAGGTACATTAACAGCCCTTTTCATGCAGCACAGCAGTAGATTGACCAGAGAGCGGGTGTTTGGCCAGCGTCATGGGAGTCATATTAAAACACTATCCCAGCTCCTGCCTGGAATATTCAAACCAGTGTTGAAGTGTTTGATGCAGGCAGAGTACTAAGCTTTCATGATGCGTGTAAAAAAAGGCAATTGTGATTATCTAGGTCGAGTAGCAGAGTCGAGTACATGATATGAAATTCTGACAGCTCCACTTGGTCATGCTAGCAGGTAGCCTGGTCTCTCTGAGAATCCCAAAGTAATCAGAAGCGGGTTTTGGTCTCTGACTTAATGGTATTAATTGTTAAAGCTCTAATGTTTGCCTTCATTTGGGCTCCCCTGGTTTGCCTGCGTTACAGATGACACCCAATATCGTATCGTGATAACGTGTGATTTACACCCCTACTAAGCCGGCAGGTCCTGGTGTGTAATCGGTGTACTCTCCCTGTGATCTGCCAGCCACTCCAGCACTAAACCTGGACTTGACCCTCCATGTCTCTCCCTCTCTTTCTTCCTTCATCTTTGTTGCTCACCTAAACAGAAAGTCGGGGTGACGGGTCCGCCGGACCCTCAGATGCGCTGTCCGTCGGTTATCGAATTTGGCAAGTTTGAAATCCAGACGTGGTATTCCTCTCCCTACCCCCAGGAGTACAGCAGGTAAGCTAATGGCCATAATGAAGCACAACAGCATAATGCACTTAGCTCACAGTCCTGCTTGTAGGCATAGCAATTACCGCCAGCATAATGGAGTGCAATTATAAGGTTGTTTACATTACCGCCTACTTTGGCAGGTAACCAGCCAGAGCCACGGAGGCAATTTGATTCTGATTTGCTGAGGGTGTATTCATTTTTTTATATATGTAACTGTTGAATGAAATCAGCCCTACTATTCTTACCAAATCTGCCGCTGTTCAAATCCTATTGGTTCCCAGATGGCTCAGGCATTGCAGAGTTGTTTGCTTCTTTCAAAACAAGAGCTGTGAAAAGCAATTAACAACGATATTCTCAATTAATCACTTGGTCCATAAAAACGCCCATCACAATCTCCCAAAGCCCAAGTTGACATATTCATATTGCTGGTTTTGTCTGACTTGAAAATAAGAAAAAAAGTGTCGCACACTCTCGCTCCATAATCAGTCGTTTTGTCTGACTAACAGCCCAAAACCTAAATTAACTATCACAAGACTAAGAAACCAGCAAATAATCACATCTTAGAAAGCTCGAACCAGAGAACATTTGAAAGAATTGTCAAAATATTTGCCGATTAACGTTCTGTCTATCGACAAATCAATTCCTCGACTATTCATTCCAGCCCCTAGCTGCGACTTTTTACAACCATTCTTAGGGCCCCAGCTTGCAATCGGCGCAGCGCAAAGCCCAACGCAAGTGTCTTTGCTAGTTTAAGACCGACGCAGTTGTCAGTTTCCCGTCCAGCGCCCGCGTCGTTTAAATAGCAAATGCACCTGCGCCCATCTTTGCGCCCATGGGCGTGCTGGTCTTACAGGGAGGTGTGTTCAGGTGCATTTTTGGCGTATTGCTATCTTGAGGCAGCGGAAAGTGATCGCGCCATTGACCAACAGAAACCTGGTCTAAAGTCAGTAGCGCAGCATTTCATTGTTATTTTAACAGCAAAATTAGTCAAATGCTCCAAGTGGCACACTATGCTTGTTACACACACAGGGACGCACAGCAGCACACTAACACGCAAAGGATTACAAATAAAAATATTACGGTGCAAATCCTCCATCATAACAGCAATGCGCCAAGGTACAAACGCGCCTGGCTTTTAAAGGGAATAGGAGATGAAACTCTGATTGGTTTATTACATGTTACGCCCAAAACACACCTCTGATTAATGAAGACACCGGCGCACGGAACCTTTTTTCCGCCCTAAACACACCTGCGCCAGTCGCTTCACGCCGTGCGCTTAGGTCGTTAAAATAGGGCCCCCAATGTTTCTCACGTGTCTTTCACTGCACTTCTCTTCCTTTTCCCTTTCCAGACTACCCAAGCTCTACTTGTGTGAGTTCTGCCTGCGCTACATGAAGAGTCGCAGCATCCTCTACCAGCACATGAAGAAGTGCAACTGGTTCCACCCCCCTGCTAACGAGATCTACAGGAAGGACGATGTCTCTGTATACGAGGTGAGGAGCTGTTCCTAAAGATGGCAGGGTTCAACACTAGGGGTTTCCCGTTGGCCCGGGGCAAGGAAAACGCCACGTCGGGCAAGTCAATGTAACAACCCACTTGCCCGTCCGGGCTTCATCGTATCATAACTAACGCTATCGTTGTCTTGCCGCCGTCGGAGAACGCTTCATGATTTGATTTGAATGTGGATTGAGTTGACATTTTTCTTACGCTCTTGATGCATTCAAGGTTTCTGACTTTAAAAAAATATTCTCTTTGATGTTTTTGTTTGTGTTTTTTTTCAACATTTTTAAAGCTGTATTTGATGTTTTTTTTGTTGTTTTTTTTTTTTTTTTTTACTTTTTTTCGAAAAATAAATAAATATGTATAGGGACCAGTAAAACGTGACGTTGACCGGACAAGTGAAAAAAAAACCTTAACGTTGAACCCTGCATGGACTGAATAATGGTGATGGTTAATGATTAATAAACTGAGAGATGAAATAGAGAGAGAGAGAGAGAGAGAGAGAGAGAGAGAAAAAGTCTAGCCCCCTCAGACATAGTCCCGGAGACCAACGAGTCCTTTCTTAATATTTTTATTTCAGACTGTAGGAGTAGGTCAGAGATTAATCCCATGCACGGCGCACCAATACTCTCCCAACCAACTTTATGAATACACAGTATGTTGATCAGTCCAGTTCCTAATGGCGATTCATTACCATCCCTGCCTCCCATAGTGGAATATTCCTTTGTTCATGCCATCAGGGAAAGTCACTGTTATCATTAGAAGAATTCCTAATGACCAATTTACAGTTAATCTCTTCTTCTGGGTCTCCTAGCGCAGCGGCAGATTGAGTCAGTGGATTGTTGTCTGCAGGCCACGGCCGCTGCAGCGCCCGTTTCCCCCGCTCTGCAGTCCATCCTCGCTCGGAGGAGAGCAGAGATAACTGGCGAGCTGCCAACCTCAGCCTCCCTCCTCCTCTCTCTTCACAGCTCTTTGTTTCTGTCCTCCAGCCTCTATCCGTCAGGGTCTCCAGAGACCCGGCTGAGATCATTGCCTAACACTTAATGTCTATTCCATTCACCTTTACCTCGTCCCACAGCCCACTAACGGCAGCTTAAACATGCACTTGTGGGCGGCTGTGTGTCTGCGACCGAACGGTAGTCGTTTAGGAAAGCGTTCTGTCATCGTGTTGTACTGATGTGTTGCTTCACTAATCCCACCACAGGTTGATGGGAATGTGAGCACAATCTACTGTCAGAACCTGTGTCTGCTGGCCAAGCTGTTCCTGGACCACAAGACCCTCTACTACGACGTGGAGCCCTTCCTTTTCTACGTCCTGACCCAGAACGACGGAAAAGGTTGCCACCTCGTCGGCTACTTCTCCAAGGTATGGCCACCAGGATGCTAGCCTCATCCTCAGTGCTAGATTCAGATTCAGAATACTTGCCCAAGTGGCAATTCATTTTTACATGAAGTAACATTCAGTACCAGTCAAACGTTTGGACACACTTTCCCATTCACTTGAATGGGAAAGTGTGTCCAAACCTCTGACTGGTACTGTAAGTAATGACAACAATCAATATCAGCATCCACCATTAGAGATGGTCCGATACCACATTTCCTTCCCGATATCTCTTCTGATACCTGAACTTGCTTATCGGCAGATACAGAGTACCAATCCGATACCGGTGTTAAAACCCCCCCCCCCCCCAAAAAAACTTATATTTTAACTGACAGCTGTGTACTTCTATCCCTGTATGGATGTGTTATGATTGCTATCTTTGTTGTATGGCCTGATTCAGTTTAAACTCTTTGTGAAACATGAACAAACAATGAACGCCACAGAGCTTTCTTTGACAGTCTGTCATAATGGAAAATTATCTTTTTATTTTTTTTTATTTAACCTTTATTTATCCAGGTAAGTCGATTGAGAACAAATTCTCATTTGCAACGACGACCTGTCACATTCACACAGTTCCACATTCATACCTGGAAGCTGCCCAGTACAACCACAGTCTGATCTGCTGGCCACTGAGCAGCTCCACTGGAGCAGCTTTGGAGGTTAAGGGCCTTGCTCAAGGGCACCTCAGTGGTGGTAATGAGGGAGGGACAAGCGCTGCTCTTTCACTTTCCGCATCCAGATTTTCTCCTGTCGGTCTGGGGGATTGAACCGGCGACCTCCCGGTCTTTAACCTTTAGGCCACCACTGAACATAAATAAAGTATTTTAAAGTACATTTTCTTCTAGGCTAAATTACGTGGTATCGGATCGTTGCTTAAACTCCAGTACTCGCCGATACCAGCATTTTAGGTGGTATGGGAGGCTCTTCCCATACTGGCATCGCTATCGTTACATCTCTAATCCACATCAGCATGTGACAACAAGCGCATAGATCAAGATCAACGGGTTGTGTTCAGTAGCCGGATTAGTTTTCTGTGCAGGCACATAATAGCGCCAGCCTGACGGCATAACTAAATATTCACTAAAAAGTGCATTAGTTATTTTTTCAGCTTTCCGAGCCACTCGTTTCTTCCACAGAGAGCGGAGGTCTTTCTGCTGGACTCCAGTGATCTTGGTGTAGACCTTAACAATATTATTCAGACTCTTTTTGCCCATCACACGCAACCCATTAAACCGGCACACAAATGAAAACGTTAAACTCTTGATAGGGGCAACCTCTAGCTCACCCAGTAAGAGCGTGCGCCCCATGTAGGCTGAGGCCTTTGCAGCGGCCCGGGTTCGACTCCGACCTGCGGCCCTTTGCTACGTGTCATCCCCCATCTCTCTCTCACCTTTCCTGTCTATCCACTGTCACTCTGAAATAAAGGGGGGGGAAAAACTCTATAAAGTTTGATAACATTTTCTTGCAGACATCGAAAGAGTTAAGCTTCCTTAGCAAATGAATTGTGAACTATCCCCGCTTGACTGTGCACTCTGTGTTCATCAATTTCAGCTGTGAACCAAACGCTGTTGCTAGATATTTGTATTCTTGTACGGTTTGTACATCTTCGTCGTGTATGATGCTCGCTTCTGGTTCGACGCTGCATTTTCTGAAGTCAATTATCAATTCTTTAGTTTTCGCCACATTTAGGTCTAGAACATTTTCATCACACCATTTGACGAATGCCAGTAAGGCAGCACCATGATCAGATTGGCGCCAGAAAAAGTTAGTCCCTCTTGGCGAAGTTACATTCACTCTGAATTAAGTATTTTCAGTGTGCCACCAACAACATCATGCCTCCATTTTCAAGGAATACGTACCTCTGTAAATCATAACCACCCTCCTCAAACTTACCAACACAACTACATGAACCAAAATGGAGAGACAGATATACAAAAAATGAAATGAAATTGAAATGCACTGGCATCACTCTGCACAGGTGCATTCCTACAGATATACAAATGCTCGTGTTGTGTCCCAGATAAACACTGGGCGCTGTGAGCTCCGTTGCCCCTCTCTGTGGAGTTTGCGGTCGCAGGTGCTCCCATTAACATGCCGCCTCGCTGCCAAAACACAGCAGTTAGTGAGCGGACGCAGCACCATCAACACCCTGCTGTACACCCACACAGGCCTGCTTCTGTGACGTGGTTTCCATTATGTTTGTTTTTTTCTAATGGCGGAATGTGTCGGTCTCTCCCCTCTTCTCCAGGAGAAGCACTGTCAACAGAAATACAACGTGTCATGCATCATGATTCTTCCACAGTACCAGCGCAGGGGCTACGGCCGCTTTCTCATCGACTTCAGTAAGGGCTTCAGCCTCGAACAACAAAAATAACTGTGAAATGTATCTGATACTCCTTTATGATCGATGAATACATTCGAAAAATGCTGTGGCGTACAACTTTTGAGGCTCAAGATGTCTTTTTGTTGCTCCCTCCCTGCAGGCTACTTATTGTCCAAGCGCGAGGGCCAGCCAGGATCTCCAGAGAAGCCTCTGTCGGACCTAGGCCGACTGTCCTACATGGCCTACTGGCGCAGCGTGGTGCTGGAGTGTCTCCACGAGGTCCGCGATCGGCAGATCACCATACGACAGCTTAGCAAACTGACTGGCATCTGCCCGCAGGACATCACCACCACCCTGCACAGCCTCAACATGCTGGAGCAGCGAGGAGACAGGTCAGATTCACATTATATCGGCGGGTGGTCTGGGGGTAGTCACCCCGGAGAATTTGGAGCACCAAACACTTAATTTCCTGCATTCTCGTCAATTTAATTCAATCTAAATTGTTATTGATATTGAATCTAGTTTCATTATTCTCCTTTTATTGTTCACGATGACGTCCTCAAATGTCTTGTTTTCTCCACAGCTCAGAGATAGTTTACTCTCACAGAGGAGTAAAAGAAACGAGAAAATATTTCCATTTGAGAAGCGGGAATCAGAGAATCTGATCTTTTTTTTTCATAAAAAATGACTCAAACCAATTAATCGGTTATCAAAATAGTTGACGATTAAAGGTGCTCTAAGCGATGTTGGGTGATGTTACTCCTTGTTGACGTTCGAAGTATTTTCAAACAAAACGAGGCTAGCTCGCCCCTCCCTCCTCCTCATCCCGTTCCCTCCCCCTCCCTTCGGTGTGTCCGCGCACCAACCCCCCAACCCCCACCCCCAACTCCTCCTCGTCGGTTATTGGCTGGAACACTGTTTGTTATGTTTGGTGGTGCAGGTTGGCCAGTTTGTTTTTGTTGGCTTTGTGGAGCCTGGGCTGTCTACAGAAGCCGCGTTTTTTACAGTGTGTTCAGGGGACAGGCAGCTCGCAGATAGTGAGGAGATGTTTGCTGTATGTGACAAAAACTGTTGTAGCCTAAAAAACGCGTGACATAGCTTAGAGCACCTTTAATTTAATAGTTGACAACTAATAGATTTAATCGGTTAATCTCCACACATAGATGCCACATTCTTCTAATTTCTGCTTACAGAAAAAACATGCATACCGAGTTCTAATGCTCCTGTTTGTTTTTGTGCTGTGGTTTTGTCAGGCTGGTCCTGGTGCGAAGGGAGAAGTTGGTGTCTAACCACATGGCTCGTCTCAACGCCCGGCCACGGCAGCTGGACGTCGACCCCGAGTGTCTCCGCTGGACTCCCGTCATTGTAACCAACACTGTGGTCTCTGATGCCGACGCAGATGACAACGACGACGATGAGGAGGACGAAGAACCAGAGGAAGACAACCGCAAGGAGGTACCTTCTTTGAATTTGCATTTGCTGTGGAAATAATAGATTGATGTCGGAAGTCGTTGTACATTCTTGTTGATTAGGTATTGAGTTTATTTTTATTTTCTCTGTAAATAGATCAAACCAAGTCACAGGGTCCCACCATTGTCCTGGCAAACGCGCCAAGGGAAGAAGAGGGAGGAGGATGAGGACGAGGAGGTAGAAGAGGAAAGAAAGAGCTTCCTGGGGTTTCCCATTAGCCAAAGCTCTCCAGCGTCCCCTCCCATTCGCTGTCCACCCTCTGTCCCAGAGCCACCGCGTCCCCCTCCCCCAACAAATGGAGAACGCCGACCGCGAGGGCGCCCACCCAAAAACTGGCCTTGGGGCAAGGTGAAAGACAACACACGGGTGGGACGGCCGCCTAAGATCCGCCCTATGGAGGACGAGGATGATGAGGACGAGGAGAGAACAGAGGGAGGAAAAACCACAGGCTCTGCCTGCGGCCCTCCCTCCCTTTTCTCCCTGGACAGACATGCAGAATCCACAGCTTTTCACTCCCTGGACATGGCCAGGCACCCCTCCATAACCCCTACACGAAGAGGGCGGCCCCCAAGGAAAAAGAGAGGCCCTAAACCCAGATTGATGGAAGGGCCCGGAGAGGGACTGGCACAGCTATCTGTGGTTTCCAGGTTGAATGAGTCGCTGTCTGTCAGGAAGAGCTGCTTCAGTGAAAGCAGTGAAGAAGAGGAGGATGACGATGACGAAGATAATGAAGAGAGGAGGGGATGCTCCCCACCCATCCTTACCAAGCCTGCCATGGGGCTTAAATGCAAGGTAAGAAAGTAACAATGTTAACCGTTGATGTAATGTAATTTAATGTAAATCTCAGAATTAAGATTGATTCATTGCCTGATTGATGAGTTAGCATTCAGTTGTATTTAGAACTGGATTGATGTCCATGCCATTTACTATAATCTTCTTGATCTCAGCCAGGCCGGGTCGTTGAAGTCTGTTGTATAATTTTAAGCTAAATTTCAAAAGGCACACTTGATAACCCATCCTGTTTCTACCTAGAAGCCACTGAGGAAGCGTCGCTTTCGCCAGCGGAGCCACCCTCACAGCAGCGTGGTGACAGAGACGATTTCTGAGACCACAGAAGTGTTGGATGAGCCCTTTGTAGACTCCGACTCGGAGAGGCCTATGCCCAGGCTGGAGGAGGAGACGCCCCTGGGCCACCCACTGCACCGCTACCCCCCAGCCCGCTCTGCTCTGAGGTTGTCTGACCCAGTGCCCAAAAGGGGCCGGCACTCCAACCTCACCGATTCAGAGGAAGACGGTGAGCAGACAGGGTTTTGATGCCAAACTTGGGCAGGATTAGTGCTGATTGGTTTGTGTATATACAGAGGTACGTGTGCAGCTTTATCTAACACTGGCTTATCTTCTTGCCTCCTTTAGAGCTAACACCCGTGCTGAAGCCTGTGGCTGCTCTGCCAGCAACTCCATCCGAGAGCCTAGCGGCCAACCCAGAGGTCCCAGTCAAGAAGAAGAAAGGCTGGCCAAAGGGAAAGAGCCGCAAACCCCTGCACTGGAAGCAACAAGGACCTGGAAAACCCCCTAGTGGTGGACCAGCCGCAGATAGCCAGGCCCAAAGTGGGGATCCGCCACCCCCTAAAATCAAAATGAAGCCTGGCCGCAAGCCCCGGAGCTGGTACCTGCAGCGGGCCCAGGAGGAGGCAGAGCGTCAGGAGCAGGAAAGACAAAGTCTGTTGGAGCAGCAGCTGGACAAGGATCCTCAGCTGCTCCAGACCGATGACCGCAACAGCAAGCGAGTCTGCAGAACCAACATTGACCGAGACAGCAAACCGAAAGACTCTGATGAAGAAGATGACTATCTCCCTAAGCCTGTTGAGCAGAAGGTGCCCAGGAGGCGAGGTAGACCGCCCAAGAACCGCGCCCTCCTCCAGCCACCACAGCCTGCCCCCAAACCCCCTCCCACCTCTGAGCCCGAGGAGGAAGAGGACGAGGAGACTGGAAGGGCCTGGGAGGAAGACAAACCCAGCCATCCACCGTCCCGTACCCTGCTGTCCCCTTCGTCCTCCTCTTCCACCTCGGGGCCCCGGGCCCGACAGCCCCGGCCTCAGGACACAGATATGGGTGACAGGGAAGAGGACGATGACGATGAGGAGAGGGAGGAAGAGGGATGTGGCAGTGCTGGCGGGAGCATCAACAGGCGACCGGCAGTTCCACCAGGTTCAGGAAGCAGGCGCAGTGAAGACCACGACGCAGACGATGAAGGGGACGGACACTTGGAGGACAAGAGCAACGGCAGCAACAACGGCAAGAAGAGAAAAAGCCAGGACTCTGAAGACGAAGAGGAGGATGACGAGGAGGAGGAGGAGCCCGCCTCCCGTGCAAGCTCGCCCCCTGTCAAAGAAGAACCCCAAGGTGGAGAGGCTTTTTTAGACATGGAGAACAGCGTGGCCCGGGACTATGTCAGCAAGCAGGAGGAGGAAGAAGAGGAGGAGGAGGAGGCTGAGGAGGAGGCGCAGGAGAACAAGTGTCGGCCCTCCTCAGCCGACCCGCAGCAGGAGGAGAGGCGGCGCAGAGAGCAGGAGGAGTCGGCTGCTGCAGCTGCGGCAGTGGAAACGGTTACGGCCATGTCTGTTCCCCCGGAGCCCATGGAGCTCCAGTCTCTGCACCCAGACGATAAGGACGTCACGCTGTTGATGGAGCCCCAACACGCACATCCACACTCCCACCCTCACCAGCACTCTGACTTCAAAGAGGAGCTGGGCCACCATCACCCGCACCACCCCCATCACCACTCCAATGAGCTGGACCTTGAGACTATGCAGGCCGTCCAGTCCCTGACCCAGGGGGAAGCCCAGGACGAAGAGACGGAACCCCAGCCGCACCACGGGGCCTACCAGGACTGTGAGGAGACCCTAGCCGCCTGCCGCACCCTGCAGAGTTACAGCCACACAGGGGAAGCCGAGGAGGAGGCTCTGGCCCTGGTGGAGGATTGCGGGGCCTCCCAGCACAGCAGCCCCCTTCCTAATCCCCCAGTGCCACCCCTGCCCAGTCAATCTGTGCGCTCGGTGAACAGTCCAGGGTTGCCCTCGGCCATCATGGACACAACACCAGCAGGACAGAGGGGAGGGACGCCTGGCCCCACAGGGGCAGTGGGCAGCGGTGGAGGTGCTGGAGGGGGGTATAACCAGATCACGCCGGAGCATCCCAGTTCTCTGTCCGCCCCCTCCCAGCAGAGCATGGAGACGTCGCCAATGATGGATGTGCCGTCTGTGTCGGACCACTCGCAGCAGGTGGTCGACAGCGGCTTCAGTGACCTAGGCAGCATAGAGAGCACCACAGAGAACTACGACAACCCCAGCAGCTATGACTCTACCATGGGTGGAGGGGGTAATGGAACAGGGAATGGCGGGAACGGAGGGGGGATGTCGGCTGCTGTAGTTGCCGGCGCTTCCACAGCTTCCTCATCATCAGCCTCCTCTTCGTCAAGCTCAGCCCCTCCATCCTCCTCCCAGTCTAACAGCTGCTCCTTTGTGCCAGCCCCCAGCCTCACATCTTCCACAGGAACGGGAGGATCCCAACTAGCGATGGGCAGCTGCAGCCTCATCCAGCAAACAGGATCGGGGCCCAACAGCGGACCCGGTGCCAGTAACGTAGGCAGCGCTGTGCCCCAGCCCCCGCCACCGCCACAGCCGTCCAACACCCCCAGCTGTGGCATTAAGTCTCCTCAGAGCTGCGGTGTGATCGAGAGGCCTCCCAGCACCAACCAGCAGCAGCAGTCCCAAAAAAAGGTTTCTCAGCAGCAACAAGCCCCAAACCCTCAGCCTCCACCGTCGGCACCACCACCGCAGCAGCAGCAGCAGCAGCAGCAGGCCCTGTCGCAGTGCAGTATGGGAAATGGCTTCGCCTCCACACCCATGATCATGGAGATCCCTGAGAGTGGAGGCGGAGGAGGGGGCCGCACCCTGTATGAGCGCATGGGTCAGGACTTTGGCACAGGGGGCTACCCCCAGCCCTCAGCAACCTTCAGCCTGGCCAAACTCCAGCAGCTCACCAACACCATCATGGACCCCCATGCCATGCCCTACTCTCATTCAGCCTCCGTCACCTCCTACGCCACCAGTGTTTCTCTCTCCAACCCCGGGCTGGCCCCTTCACCCCACGCCCCCCTTTCTCAGGGCCAGCCCACTATGACCCCGCCTCCTAACCTGAGCTCTGGCTCCATGAACCTGGGCTCCCTGCAGCTGCAGTGCAACATGCCCACCACTAATATCGGCCTGGGACCCCCGCCGCACACGCAGCGGCTACAGGGCCAGATGGCTACGGTCAAAGGCCATATATCCATCCGGTCCAAAGCCACTCAGCAGCTGGCCCCGGCCCCGCACCAGCAGCAGCTCTATGGCCGCAGCTCGGGGGCCGTGGCCATGCAGGGCACGCCGCGCACCCTAGCCGTGCAGCGCGGCATGATGCCAAATCTCATGCCCACGCCAGCACCATACAACTCCATGAACATGACGCCCCTCAATGCCATGTCTGCCGGCTACCGAATGCCCCAACCCATGATGAACAGTGGTTACCACGGCAATCCCCCTTACATGAATCAGCCAGCTCAGTACCCCATGCAGATGCAGATGGGCATGATGGGAGGGCAGGGTTACCCGCAGCAGCCTATGCAGCCCAATCACCATGGCAACATGATGTACACTGGCCCCTCCCATCACAGCTATGCCGGTGTCCCCAAACAATCACCGTACATGAGCAGATGAGCAGCCAAGAACTGAGAAAAGGAGACATGAGGCCAGAGCTGATACTCGCTGTACTCTAAATGTCCATTACTCCTGTGCACCCTCTCCAGTGCCACGGCAGGCACCAGCGAGTGTAGGTGGTTGGAGACAGAGGGGTCTTTGGGTTTCCTGTTTTTCTATGTTGTCGTTTCGTCCCTTTTTGTTTGGGCTCGTTTCTCCTCCCCTCCCAGCTGGCTGTGTGAGGGAGCAAGCCAGCAGGGGGTTCCGGGTTTGGGCGCGTACATGGACCTCTGCCGTGCCGTGCAGCTTCCGGCCAGGCCTGCACAGTCCTCTGTCATGTGATTTCACACGGGCCCGGGAGTCTCCTCCAGGGGAGCAGGGGAGGACAAGAAAGACGAGGAAGATACACAGCGAAAGACGATACAGGAGTACCTCGCTTTGTCATGACTGCGTATGAAAAACAGTGGTTACCTGAATATATTCAACCATGCACACAATCTTTTAATTGATATAGGAAGCCTTACCTTGAAAAAAGAGACAATGAAACATTGTAGGCGGACTCTCGTTTTTGTTTTGTTAAACATAATGTTGGGTCTTTATTTTTGTTGTTGTTGTTTTTTGTTGATTTTTTCTTTTATTTTTTATTTTATTTTATTTTTATAAATACTCGTGTGCAGCCCGACCTCTTATATGCTTTGGTCTTTATATGTGTGCCATTCTGAACTGGTGATGCTCTCTCAGAAATACCCAAACTTCCCTGCGGGCCAGTCTGTCTGACAGCTTTTCACCTGGTTCCAGTAAAAGCATAGGAGCGGGGCCTCCGGTGTTCAAGGTGTTGAGCTGTTTCCAGAGTCTCCGTCTTCCCGAGTGGACCTTGTTGTACCAAAAACAACCAAGGCACAGAAGAGACGAGTTACTGACCACGTTACTGTCTATTAAATGTCCATAAATGAAACCAGTAGCATTATTTTCCAGTTTTCCGCCACTCCGAAACATTTTAGATGTAAATATTCTGGTACTTCCCAATATCCAACACACACAAACAAACACACACACACACACACACACACACACACACACACACACACACCGGCTAGCTGTCGCCAATTGGTGGCTAGCTCGGTACAACATTTAGCTGTTCTTGTCCACACACCACTGACAGACGGTGTACTATGTCAGCCTTTTTTTTTTTTTTTAAGCAGTTTAGGGATTGCAGAACAAACGGTGGGATTTCCATTTCACTGCTTTAAGGAAAGTCAGTTAACTAAAGCTGACCTCTCCTCCTTAAGTGTTAGTGACCCAAAGAGGTCCACAGGTGTCTGCTTTTGAATGGTGTATTCTGTTAAAACTGTATTTTTCTTTTTGTTCTGCAAAATTCTGCACTCCCATTGGCTAGAGATATGGCAGTAGACAGTTAGCCTTTATAAAAGGTGTGCCTAAATGCCTGATCTAGTGCACGGTTTGGCCCTCACATAGAGGCACGCTCATATTAAAGCAGGGTCGGAGGTGAGAAAGTGTTTGAGATTCTGTTGGTTGTGGCCGGCGCAACTGGCAGGGGTGAAACAGTAGACCTTGTTGCTCCATGTACCAGTATTCAAAGTCAAAAAAGAGGAACTTTCATTTTTCTTACAGACCTGACACTGCATACTTTATTTGTGTGTATTGTTCTGTTCTGTACTTTATTTTGTGTATTTTCTTTTTTGGTTTCTTTGGAATTTTCTCAGACTGGGCAGCTTTCTTTTATGACACAAGCTGACTCTTTTTGACTTTAGAAAAACCTATTGTAGAGAAAATGTTTTTTCTATAATATAAAAGGAAACTCTGACATTGATATTGGTACTGTCATTTTTTTCACTTCTGTTTCAGGAAAAAAAAAAATAAACCAATACATATTTTTTAGCTCGCCTCTTGGGTAATAATTACTAAGAAATTCAAAACTTAAAAAAATTACCACTCACTTTTAGTGACTTTAAGATGCCTTTAACCTCTCCATTCCATCTCATCTCTAGAGTTTTTCTATCTTTGTGTAGTATATCAATGCTATTTTAAACAAAAGGACTACAAATATCTAAAGGTCACTTGGAAATTTTTTTACTTGTGTGTGTATAGGATGACTTCCTTACATTTAAGAGGCATGTAAAAAGGAGCTCAGTATATTTCTGTCTGTTTATATCGCTTCCCTTTTTGTATCCTTTGTAATTGTACATGTTGCGTTGTATGCTAAGAGAGCGCGCAAAATTAAAGAGAGCAGTGACAGCTGGGCACACAGTGAAGGTTGATTTGCTCTCAGCGGCCTCAACTCTACGCTGTCCCTGTATGGATTTCCATTAATTCTGTTTTTTTTTTTGTTTTGTTCTTTCTTTCTTAGCAAGTACTTTCAAAGAACTCTGTACATTTTAACATAAAATGAAAATAAATTATGTTGAGCCATTCATGTTTTCCTTGAGCTTTTTAAAAGTTTCTGAGTCCGTCCTACGATTACATCATCCTCTCAGTCCGGTCCTTTTTAGGGACAAAGATGCTCTAATCATGCTTAAAACCATGCACATTTCATTTAAACCATCTTGTGTAAACAGACCATTTTGGGTTACACTTGAAGGTAGCTACGAAAGAGTGACATGACACTGTCATGAATGTGTCATAAACAAGTCATAAACGTTAATGACATAACGCTTTTTAGTAAGTGTCATTCAGTTTTTGTCATGACAAGTTTAGATTAGATTTAACTTTATTGTCATTGTGCAGTGTACAAAGACAGCGAAATGCAGTTTGCATCCAACCAGAATAAAAAAAAAGCAGAAAAGTGCTATGTGATATACAAAGTATAGACAGGTGGAGCATAGTAGGGATCGACCGATAGGGATTTTATTTCATCAGCCTTAGCCAATGGCCGATACGGGCTGCCGATTTTCTTGAGCCGATATTTGAAATGTAAAATATAAAAATGTAAACCCTGCCACACTGGATTTGTTTTCGGAATCTGCTCTGCCATTTCTTTAAAAATAATAAACAAAAACACAGATCAGTGTCACTTCTGCAATCATCTTACATTCATATCACCCAAATGATGTGAGCAATGTGCATCATATGGATGGGTGCCCTGCATATGGTTAACTGTGCAAGGGTGAAAGGCTTTCATCAACCTCTACAACACAGCCTTGATGATGCATTGCTTGCTGACATATTAGAAGACATTATGATATAATCAGGTCATCACAAAATGTCCTTTGTCAACACATTTAAATAATTTAAGAAAACAATAAACCTGAAAAGTAGCCATTGAAATAAAGTGCTTATTTGTAATATAAGACTGCCATGGTGCTAGTGGGGGAGGGGCAGTGCATGGTCTGCACGTGAACTGCAGCGTCTCCAGCAACACAGAGCTGCCTGTGGACGCCGGTCTGTAAATAATGCCGGGGAAAAACTATCGGCGAACGCAGCAGCCGCGTATCGGCCGATGCCGATACACGTAAAAACGCAAATATCTGCCGGCCGATAAAATCGGTCTAGCACTAGAGCATAGGCAGGACAAGAAATATATTGCAGTGTTATAAGAGCAGAATAAATATGGCTATGTAATATGAACAATGTATGAACAACATGTACAGATATGTGCAATGTAGTAGCAGTGACATTATACTAGTAGTAAGAATAATATAGATATAAGTATATGCATTGAATTAACAGAATATATAAGAAAAACAGAATAAATATGGATATACTGAATGAACCATATAGACAGATAGGGTTAGAGTTAGAGTTAGGGTTCATGTGTCAGAACAGTGTCATGTCACTCTTATGTAGATACCTTCAAGTAAAGTGTTACCCTTTTTTGTATCTGGAATTTTTTATATTTAAGTAGTTAAGTAGAGTTTGCACGTTAGGTACAGGACAAATTGTTTGTGGTGTCGAGCACTAGTATTGCAAAACAAAGAAACAAGGACTTTATTCTAAGTAGTGTACATTTATTTAAATGTCTCTGAGTGTTCTTCATAACGTTGCTACTCGTGACTAAATAAGCAATAATCAAAGTGTGGAAATAAACATCTTGAGGTACTCTGCTTAGTGGTGGTCAAAGAAGTATTCAGATCCTTTACTTAAGTAACAGTACTACTAATACCGCACTGTAGAAATACTCTGTTGCAAGGAAAAGTCCTGCATTGAAAATGTTGAGAAAAAGTATGTATCATCAGTAAAATGGACTTAGTATTAAAGTATTAAAAGTACTCAATGCAGAAAAATCCTCCCATTTTAGAAACTGGAAACGATCCAAACAGTTGTGTGTTTAATGGTCTAATCATTTCAGCTGGACTTGTAGGTCGTTATATTGTCGGCTAGTTTAAAGTGGCCATATTAGACTCATTTTCAGGTTCATAACTGTAATTTGAGATTGTATAGGTTTACATAGTTTAATTTTCAAAAAACACCATATTTTTGTTGTTCTGCTCATTGCTGCAGCTCCTCTTTTCACCCTGTGTTCAGGTCTCTGTTTTAGCTACAGAGTGAGACCTCTCAACTTCTGTAACATCTTTGTTGTCAGTCGCACATGCGCGGTAGCTAGGTAAGCTCACAACTGCTAGCTAGCTGTTTCTCCAACTTCTGCCTGTACAAGGCAGGATTAGCCGGGAGACTTCTTCTAAACGAAGGCGCACTTCCAACTTTGTGTGGAATACCTGCAGAACAGGGACATGGAAGTAGTTCTATACAATTTATTTTGTAGATTAGGGTAAATTTGTGTGTTGTAGCAGTGTTTTGCCATTGAGAACGAGCTAGCATGCTAGCGCTAACGAATTGATCAATTTTACCCCATAGTGTCAAAACAGACATGAGGAGAATGGAAGTGTTCCATAATGGATGCCTCCGACGAATATGCCAGATGTTCTGGCCTAATAAGATCTTCACCAATGAACTGTACAAGAAAACGGGAAGCCGGAGCATCACCAAGGAGATTACGCACAGATGCATGAGATGGCTAGGACATGAGGATGGAGCAGGACCGCATCACAAAAGTCGCCTTAAGATGGACACCACCTGGCAAAAGAAAACCTTGGAGGCCCAAAACCACCTGGCGCAGAGCTGTGACACAAGAGCTGGAACAGATGAACCTGTCATGGGGAGAGGCCCAACATGCTGCCAGGGACCGAACGCAATGGAGAGTGCTCATTGAAGCCTTGTGTCCCATAGGGGATGAAGAGGAGTAAGTAAGACCCCATAGTTGGCGAGCATTTATAATGGACTTTTGGACATTTGTGGAATTGCTTTGAGCACTTGTGGCCACTAGATGTCCCTGTAGAATGTAAGCATGTCATGTCAAAGTATTGATGTGAAAATGAGAGCGTTATCCCCTCACCCACCTAAATCTTCAACAGAATCCAAATGCACAGTCTTGGCCTCGTTGCATTTCGCTGGGTTGTGAATGATACGGTCTCACGTTGTACGGTCATATTGTAATTGTAACAATATGTAATATTCCTGAAGACACAGGAGTTCCATTTGTCAGATCTGCGTAATGTAAAAGCTCAACGTGTTGTTCGGTTGCCAAGCATAACCAAATGTTTTCTTCTAAAAACACTTCTTGTAAAACAATGTGGAAACTAAAAAAACATCATTATGATCATTCGCTCAGTGAGTCACTGACTTACAGTAACATATTTCCATTTTGGATAATAATTACTTTCATTTGCTTCATCCTGCTAAATAAGGGAGATCCCCAAACTGTATGCATCTGATGACTGCCCACAATTATTCTATGAATCGATCAATTGTTACAATAAACGCATAATGTCAGAGTAATCATTATTTTTGACCCATGGCTGATGGATTGGTTTGCAGGTTCTTGGTAAAAGCAGCATCCCACAGCGCAGGATACACCAGAAGAGGCAGCAGCTCAAAGTTTATGATCTTTATGGTCAAAATATATATATATATATATAAATATATATCTTAGTTTAGTATTTTGTTCTGATGTCTGTGCTCAGTGGTGTAGTCTAATGTATTGTAGTGGGTATACTGTACCACATATATATATATATATATATATATAAATATTTTTTTCCTGGCTCAGAATGGGCCTTTGTGGGGGGAGGGCATATCAAAGTGTGGGGTCTGGGTGGTGTGGGGTCTGGGTGTCCTCCCCCAGGGTTATTTTGAGCAGCCTATGAGAAGGAAAACACAGATGATATACTACATATATCAAATATATAATGGAATATAAAGCAGTAAGGGGGCTTTCACATCAGGGAAGTCTCTCTGCATGTTCTGCAGTGTCAGTTTAGTTTGCTGTCACATTACTCGACCGCGTATTTGTGAATACAAATATCTGAAGTAAAGGTTCTGTCACAAAACTATGTTGTTGCGTATCACAGCACATCTTTAGGTGGCTATATGGAAATCCTGGAGATTTCTTAGTGGGTATACTGCGTATACCTGCGTATCACATAGACTACACCGCTGTCTGTGCTCTACTGTTCCACTCACATTTACTCTAAGGGTTGAACTTATTGACACTGAGAGGTAGGAAGTGGAACTGCACACTGTGAATTCTTAGCCATCTTATTCATTGTTCACCTCGTTTTCATTCCTCCGTGTATTCTGATTGTGAAGCTCATGCAACATACATATAGGTTGTAGTAAAGATGCTGTCACTATTTGCAACGTGTTTTTATATATATTCAACATACTGTGAAGTTAAAGAAAACAGTGGTTTCTACGGAATGTTTCGAAATATAATACTTTTTCAACAGGGAAAAGTTGTATAAATTGAATAGAACACAAGGCCCTTGTTTCATTTACATACTGTGTCTTTATATGTTGTCCTAATAGCATGCAGTTATATTTAAACGAAAGTGGTGAACAAGAAAAATGCTCTATATATGTTATTGTGTCGTGCAGAAATACCGGTAAGTATGACTCCAGCATCAGCACCCCATTGTGTTCTCTGTAATAATCATGTTTGCCTTTGTTAATTCACTTTGACATTGTTTGGGGGAAAAAATATAAAATTAGATTTGCTTTGTACATAACAAAGTACATAACATATATTAAAAATAGCAGCATGCAGACAAAATTTTTATTTTTTGGCGCTAAGCATTGCAGAATTATCCTCAGTGAAGTTTTATATGAACTATGTCCCTGTGCTGTATCTATTTGTATGAATGGAGAGGAAATCCACAAGATGAAATCTGATACTGGAAACAAAATGTCAGACAAGCTACATCTCAAGGCCAATCAGCGGGCTGTTTTACTGGTGTTTACTGTAGCTCTCCCTCCATGGTCCAATCAAAGCCATGTCACGAGCCAACAGCTTCCGTATTGTCGACCAATGATTCTATTAAGTAGGCGGGATTTTACAGTCTCCCCGGATTCTGATTGGTTTGCTGTACTCTCTATCCTTCCTCACACCAAGAGCTGCTCCACCTAACGGGAAGCAACGACGGCTGCTTAATCTTTCATTGGGGAAAAAGGGTGAAAGGCGAGACGAAACCGTAAAAAAAAAATTGTCTTCGGTAAGTCACTTGCAATTTATGAATGACTCAAGTTGCAAGTGGTAATTTTTCAGTCAGAACAGCATCGTTATTTTAAAGTATTTACATCCCCTGTACCGGGTGACAGGGCTTTTCCTGTCATGAGACTGTATGAGGCAGGAGGAGGGACTGATGTAGCATCTTGTGTGGAGACAGAGGCCTTCCACTGCTAAGCAATCAAAACAGCTAGCTAGCTAGCTAGCTAGTTACTTTGATAAATGTTTTATCGCAGTAATAATTAGACCTATGTGTAGCAGCAATGTATTCAGGTTCTTATGGCGCTGAGTTATATCCGGTACGAACTCGATAGCGTCGCCACATTAAATAATGAATATTCCGGTGTCATATTTCCCAGCCAGTTAACGCTAGCTAACTAAACAAGACAACTTAATGGTACTGCATCAAGTAAAATCCTGATAGGTAGTGGCCGTTTGTATAGAGACAGCGCTGCGCCAAACTTCTTTAAAAAAAAGAGACATTTAATGTACATCACTTTTAAATGAAGCCATTACACTTACAGTGGTTTTATGAATCCACAGGAGGCATTCATTCACGTGTTGCCGTGAAAAAGTGTATTATTATTACTATTACTATTTCATGTTGAAATCAGCGGTGGAGGTAGTATTCAGATCCTTTACTTAAGTAAAAGTACTAATAGCACACTGTAACAAATACTCTGTTACAAGTAAAATGTTACTTAAGTAAAGTATGTAAGTATCAGCAGGAAAATGTACTTAAAGTATTCAAAGTACTCAATGCAGAAAAATCCTCACATTTTAGAAACTGGAAATTATCAACAGTTGTGTCAATCAACTAAGGGTTTAATCTGCTAATCATTTCAGCTGTACTTGTAGGCCATTGTATTGTTGGGTAGTTTAATTATAATAAAACATATTTTATAAACTACATGTGTTATTGTGTGCAAAAATCTTTGTAAAGCAACTAGTAACTAAAGCTGTCAGATGAATGTAGTGGAGTAAAAAGTACAATATTTCTCTCTGAAATGTAGTGGAGTAGAAGTAGAAAGTGGCGTGAAAACAAAAGACAAGTAAAGCACAAGTACCTCAAATTTGTACTTGAGTCAATGTTCTCAGTTACATTCCACCACTGGTTGAAATTGTATTCTTTTGAGGGCTGTGGGTTTAATGTGTAGTGTGGAATAAATCCCTTATAGACTCAAAAAGAAAAAAAATGCCTTGTTCTTCAACAAATTAAACATTGAGCACACAGACCCATTCTCTGCTACTGAAGAAAGCACATTGTATGCCCAGCGTTTGTGTATTCATCCACCAAGAAATGTGTCATGTGAGAGGAGGATGGGCTGTCTTTTCAATAGTGGGCGTGGACTTAACTGTTTTTACTTAGTTTTTCTCCTTTTTCTCGTTACCCTCTCAGCCTCCAGCCAAAATGATCCACAGCCTGTTCCTAATCAACGCCTCAGGGGACATATTCCTGGAGAAGCACTGGAAGAGCGTGGTCAGCCGCTCTGTGTGTGACTACTTCTTTGAGGCACAGGAACGCGCCACCGAGCCGGAGAACGTCCCACCAGTTATACCCACACCGCATCACTACCTTATCAGTGTGCTCAGGCATCGCATCTACTTTGTTGCAGTCATCCAGAGTGAGGTGCCGCCGCTGTTTGTCATCGAGTTCCTGCACAGAGTCGTCGACACCTTCCAGGTTTCTGACTCCCGTAGCATTTTTCAGTTCACTTTAAGTTCAGTTCAAATGACTCATATCTGACTTTAAATACCCATATCCTGCCTGTGTTCTTTGTTCTCAGGACTATTTCGGAGTGTGTACAGAGGCTGCTATTAAGGACAATGTGGTAGTGGTCTATGAACTACTGGAGGAGATGCTGGACAACGGCTTTCCACTGGCCACAGAGTCCAACATCCTCAAAGAGCTCATTAAGCCTCCCACCATCCTCCGCACGATGGTCAACACCATCACAGGTACGACCCACGTACACGTTAGCCACACATTGACTATTTGGCAGGTGGAATGTAACTACATTTACTGAAGTACTGTATTGAGTACACATTTAAGGTACTTGTACTTTACTTGAGTCTTTTCTTGTCATGTCACTTTCTACTTCTACTCTGCTACATTTCAGAGGGAAATATAGTACTTTTTACTCCACTACATTAATCTGACAGCTTTAGTTACTTTACGAATTAAGATTTTTGCACACAAACACACATGTCGTTTATAAAATACGATGTTCTATTTTAAATTAACCTACCCAGTACAGAAAAATACTTGCAAAGAATCTCCTGCACACTGTTTAACTTGCAAAAAATATATAAAGTTTAATAGTAGGCAACGTTTGCCAGACCCGTTTCTTTGCAAATGAAACTACCCAACAATATAACGGCCTACAAGTTAATCCTTTCCATAATGTTGTAAGACACTTAGAATATGAATCTGAGGCTGTCAGTGGCAAAACAAGCACTTTTGTGAAGGTAAATACAAGCTGGACAATTGCACGATTAACTTACAATGTAGCTTGTTTCGCCGCTGCCGACTGTAGTGATCTCCAGCGCAAAATGAACCTAGGGGTTAATAACACATGGGTACTGAGTTGACCGTTCTCTGGGATATGTTTTCATGCTAATCGAATGTGTCTCTAGCTTGAAACAAGCTAGCACAAACCGGTGTTTAGCTGCTAACGCTAGCTTTCGGGGCAGAGGGTAAATCTCTATTTCTACACCACTAACGAGGCTCAAAATATCACCACACTTCCACGGTAGCATAATGAGGGTCCCTACATGTAAACCTAAGCATTGAGAACTTTGTAAGTGTACAGACAGTTTATTACAAAGATAGATTATAAAGACAGCAGCGTTAATGTTTACATGCGGGCGCCATGAGCCTTGTTAGTGGTGTAGAAATAGTGATTTACCCTCTGCCCCAAAAGCTGGCGTTAGCAGCTAAACTCCGGTTGGCGGTAGCTTGTTGCAAGCTAGAGACACATTCGAGTAGCATGAAAACATATCACAGAGAACGTCGACTAGGAACACATGTGTTATTAACCCCTAGGTTCATTTTGCGCCAGAATTGTCCTTTAATACTGGACCAATGTCAAAGATTGTTGTTCCCATCAGTCATTTAGACACAAAAACAGGAAAATAGGGTTTAAAAAAAAAAAAAAACCTTTAAGATAAGGTGACAGATCTACCAAATGACTGTAACACTATAGAGTCAGTATCAACCAGGAGTCTTGTGTATTATGGCAGGAGCTATTACAACAACTGATTTGCGTGCACTGTGTAAATGGGCTCTGTGACTTTTGGTTAATGTCGGTTTTCCAGGCAGCACCAACGTTGGTGAACAGCTCCCTACAGGCCAGCTGTCAGTGGTGCCATGGCGACGCACCGGAGTCAAATACACCAACAACGAGGCCTATTTTGACGTGGTGGAGGAGATCGATGCTATCATCGATAAATCAGGTATTTCTGTGAACAGCCTGCTGGTCAAACTTATCATTGCTCCATTATTTAGCCATGACTACATTTCTGGTAAGGTTCCACAGATCACTTAATGGAGAAATGTAATCTTTCCAATAAAAAAAGAAGTTTATAACTAGAAATAGAGCCTGATAAATTATAAAGTATTGCAAGATATGTACTGTACTGTAATGTCATTTCATTATATTACTATACGTTAGTTTGCATTTACACTTTTTGTTTGGGAGAAGCCCTACAGTTTGATTATTGTTGGAGTTTGTCGAGAAAATGGTCCGATTAAAAAATAATGGACAATAGCATAAAATGTCGGCTATGAGCAGCGTTACTCAAGCTTACTACTTAGTTTACTTCAAACTGATTTGGTTGTTAATTCACACTACTGGTCAAAAGTTTGGGGTCACTTAGAAATTTCCATTCCACTCCATTACAGACAGAATACCAGCTGAGATCAGTTACATTGTTTTTTTAATCAGGGCAGCAGTTTTCAGATGACATTATGTGCTTACATATTTGCAAAATGGTTCTCCAATGTTTTCTCAGTTAGCCTTTTAAAATGATATCAGATTAGTAAACAGAATGAGCCTTTGGAACGTTGGATAAATGGTTGCTGATAATGGGCAATGTAGATATTGCATTAAAGATCAGCCACCCACTCAGATCAGCTGGTATTCTGTCTGTAATGGAGTGGAATGGACATTTCTAAGTGACCCCAAACTTTTGACCGGTAGTGTATATGTTTTTATGCTTTCTGTCAATGTCTCGCATCAACCTCCAACCCTCCTCCTCAGGCTCCACTATTACAGCAGAAATCCAGGGAGTCATTGATGCCTGTGTAAAACTGACAGGCATGCCCGACCTCACTCTCTCTTTCATGGTGAGTCTCCTCTTTTCCAGAGTTCTACGCCTCTTGTGTAATTTCAACAAATGCGCAACTCTCAACTCTTTTTATGTACTCCGTGGATCCACACTATGATAGTAATAATAATGCATTTTATTTATATATATATATCTCAGACTCACATACTTACATTTACATTTTGTAAATACATAATTGCAAGTCAAATCTAGAGAGTATTAAAGGAAAAATCTGGCGCAAAATGAACCTAGGGGTTAATAACGTGTACCGAGTCGACCGTTCTCTGGGATATGTTTTCATGCTAATTGAATGTGACCAGGTTTAGAGCAAACCGCTAATTGGCTTGTAACGCTAGTAGTCGGGGCACTGGTAAAGTAAAAAGAAATGGCTATTTCTACACCACTAACAAGGCTCAAAATAGCACCACACTAGCACCACGGTAGCATAATGAGGGTCCCTACATGAAACGGGAGCATTGAGAACTTTGTAGGTGTACAGACTCGGTACACATGTTATTAACCCCTAGGTTCATTTTGTGCCGGATTTCTCCTTTAAATGTATAGCTGGGATGAGTACTATACATTCTCAAAGAGGTAAAGAGCCCCCGCAGGACTCCACTGATATCTTTTTCTATCATGTTATTATAATCCTTTTTTTGCTTTTCTCCAAAATGCTTTGGAAAGGGTTTGACTTTGCACAAGACGTCAACATTGTTCAAACAGTTGGAAATACAAAAGCCATCAGCAAAAGCAATTAAATGATCTTTGCAGTATGAGTTTGCACATTTAATGTACGTGCCCCCAAACCAACCTGGCCCACCGCCTCTCTTTCCCAGAATCCTCGGCTGCTGGATGATGTCAGCTTCCACCCGTGTGTTCGGTTCAAGCGCTGGGAAGCTGAGCGGATCCTCTCCTTCATCCCCCCCGATGGAAACTTCCGGTTGCTCTCCTACCACGTCAGCTCTCAGAAGTCAGTGTTTTTCCGTTCACTTCATCTGTTCGTGCCACTTTATGGCAAAGGCATGACGTTGAAGCACCTCAGCATATTCTCTATGTTTTTGTTTTTTTCAATAGATGCCAATATACAGTATGTGTTCTGTCTGAAGGATATTATCCCAAGCAGTGTACTAATTCAACGACAAGGATACTTCAACAATAACTACGTTCTTTGAAAACGTAAATCCCGCTACCATAAGTCATGATCAGAAAAACAAATTGGATGAACCAGTGCAGCTCAGGGAGGTAACCAATTCCAAAGAGAAGATGCAGAGTGGAAAGGCCTCCGGTTTTCTAGGTAATTCTCTTCCAAATTAGCACCCCTTCCCCTTGAAATGTTTGCGTATACGCTGAAACAAGGGACCTTCCCTCAAACCCTTACTGAAGCATCCATTAAGCTTTTACGTAAGCCTGTGGACCCTAAAGACCCAGTGGAATGTAGTCCACACAGGCCTATCTCACTCTTAGGCCGGCTTCACACTGGCTGCGTGGCGTGAGCGTGGCATTTCTGTTGCGTGGCGGCTGCGTGGATTTTTCTGTCTTTTCACACCAGAAACGTGTCTGACGCGGCGCTGCTGCTGCTAGCCTTGTCTCTACACATGTATGTTTCCCATTGATAAAATGCACTCAAGCAGTAGTATACTTCATGTTCAACATAAATATATACTGATTTAATTAGCAAAGACAACGTCGGCAGTATTGACGGCAAAATAGGCTACAGGTGCAGTATTTGAAAATCGATAATTATTATTATATATATTTTTTTAAATTACATTTATGTCAAAACCTAGAGACTTTCAAACATCAAAATGTCATTTATTAATATGTATGCATGGCGTCGGTTCTATTTCTAGCATGCACGTGTTTTCGGCGCGGCTGAGACGCGCGTGTCACGCAGGCAGTTTGAAGCCAGCCTTAAACTCCGAAGTTAAAATCTTAGCAAAGCTTATTGCTTCCAGATTGGACAATATCATGACATCGGAAGTCGTAGGTTCGCTTGCTATACTCCTTCCCTTAAACTGCACTGATTAAGAACAAACTATGTTCACAGTTTTTCCAGCTTTTTATTTATTTTTTTAGTTTATTAAATTAAACCTATCTAAGCAACGTGACATCATGACTTCGCGTAAACATACACGCCACTTTCTATCTGTACACATTTTGAGCTATCCGCATGTATGGCTACGCCGTATTGACAATGAGGACATACGTCACGGTAGCTTGCTGTCACGTGACGATTTGGGAGGTGTCTGAGCCCACCCACCATTTTGGGATCCTACGCTATCGGTATGGCAGGGGCAGCAGTGTAACGCGGGTTAGGAAAAGAAGAAAGGGGTTGGGTTTAGGAAAAGAACAAAGCGACGGTTGAGTTTAGGAAACGTGACACGCGGGACACGATCCCCGCTCTCCTGGGTGAAAGTCCTGTGTTTGACCCATCCACCACCCCGACTCCCTTTCATACTACTCACTACGGCGTAAATTCACACGCAATCGCAAGGTAATGTAAGTCAATGGTGGCCAAACGGCGTTGATAAACACGCTAAAAAGCGAGTATGCGTCTTGATAACACGCCCAGAATGGCATACGAATTGGCGTGTCATACATACGCCACTTCATGAGATCAGTCTGATCAAAGAGTGAAAGTTTCCACGGTCAATAACCTTGTCCTACAGATAGGGGGTGAAGCTTTCCCCTTTGTCTACATCTGGTTTAAATACCTAGGCATTAATATTATTCGAACCGTTTCTGGCCTGAAAGATAATAATTTCACACCGTTGATTGGCAGAATAAAACGTGACTTCCAGAAGATGGAGCGCCCTTCATTTGTCCCTGGCAGGTAGAATCAGCTGCTTAGAAATGAACATTTTACCAAGGTTTTTATATTTGTTTCAATGCTTACCTGTTTCACTACTTGAAGTCCTTTTTTAAATCTGTAGACAAGCTGATCGCGTCCTCATGGGAAGGCAAACATCCCAGAATACACATACGTGGTACGATTGCATGTGAGGAATAACAATGGATTGAACTTCTTCAACGACACAAGGCGCAGAGCGGGGATCAGGCCTTCCAAACCTCCAGGATTACTATTGGGCTGCAAACATCTATACGATCGTCCACTGGTTTCACTCTCCAAATGTAGACTGGTGTCAGTCGGGAACCAAATTCCTGCAGTCCCAGCTGAGCTACCCCTTCTTTCCATGACAATACACCACCTGCCCTTCTGTATCTTCTACTAAAAAATATTGTCTCAATATAGACAAAACTTCCATCCAACGGATCCCATTCCATCCCAGGCCCATTATTACATTATTATTATTATTATTATTATTATTATATATAACAATCATTCCTTACTCCGTACTAAACTGGACTCCACCTTTCCACACTGGAAAATGCTGGGCCTTCAAAAGTTCAGTGACTTATTTATCGATGGAACCTTCACAGATTGTAGTGCCCTTTCTTATAAGTTTGTAGCCTGGCTCCGCCCTCCTACATCATTTTCATTTTCCTTCAGTACTCCGTCTGGGTTTGCGGTATATTCGCGGGTTTTTGTCCGGCCAAATCTTTACCGGTCCAATCAGCGAACAGAGGGAGTGGCTGAGAACGATGATGTTGAGGTTCGGTAACCTTCGGTGAGTCCCGTAATGGCAGCGGAGAAAGATGCAAGCGAAGCCATTCGGTCCGTTGTGGCAACGCTGCCGAATATCCAGAAGTTAAAGCCCGAGCAAGAACAAACATTAGCGATTGGTTCTGGCAGATCCAGAGTGGCTCTGGGCAGATCCAGAAGTTTTAAACTTCAACAGAGTACCCTCCTTCAAGGAAGTTAACACTTGTCAATGGAGAGAGGCCAGACTCTCTGTACAAATGAAATGTACCAGAGTCTGGTAGGACCAGGCTAATAAGTTTAAGCTACCGCATCAAAACTATTTTGCCATTTCCAGATCCGGGAATTTGTTCGAAAACTGAACCCAATGTTTTCACAATTGCAGCCAAAGACAGGGTTGGATACCATTTTGCAATTTCCACATATCCAAAAGGGTCTAATGTCCATACCTGCTTGATATCATTATGTCACCTAGAAATACGTCACTGGATAAAATTCAGGCAAATTTGGCAGAAGAACTAGGGTTTGAGATACCTGAGGAGAGCTGGGACGGTGCCCTGGATATTTTTGCCATGTAAGGCAAGGCAGCTTTATTTGTATAGCACATTTCAGCAACAAGGCAATTCAAAGTAGGGCTGGGCGATATGGAGAAAATCAAATATCACAATATTTTTGACCAAATACCTCGATATCGATACAGCAATGATATTGTAGTGTTGACTAATGGTGCTTTCACAAAATATTTACATAATGAGGTTTTTGATAAATAATCATACGATACGATATACAAAATCTAAGACGATATCTAGTCTCATATCACGATATTGATATAATATCGATATATTGCCCAGCTCTAATTCAAAGTGCTTTACGTAAAACAAAGAGCTGTTCAAAACAATTAAAAAATATAAAAAGAGATAAAATACAAGAATAAAAGTTACAGTGCAGTATAAGAAATGAACAATTATTTAAAGAAAGGCAGCATCAAAAAGAAAGGTCTTCAGCTTTGATTTAGAAGAACTGAGAGTTGCTTCGGACCTGCAGTTTTCTGGGAGTTTGTAGTGATGCATGTTGCTTTAACCTCAATTCTCCTTTATCCATTCAGCGTGGGTATGGATGGGAAACTTGATGTGAGGGAGGGGGTAAAAAAAGGAAAGACAAAACATCTGTCTATATTGTTCTGCGGTGGGGGGGAAAAAAGTTGTTACGGGCATTGTTGCCTAAAACCTAAGTTTATAAACTCAGGTTTTGGCCAATGGAGAATTATATCAAAAGAAGAATTCAGTAACAAAATGTACACAAAGAAAATGATTCCACTGGCTCGTATGACTCTTGATTCCTGTTGTTCGTTGGCCTGCTTCTTCTACAGCCTGGTGGCGATCCCAGTGTACATCAAGCACAACATCACCTTCCGAGAGGGAAGCTCCCAGGGACGTTTTGACTTGACTCTGGGACCCAAACAGACCATGGGCAAGGCCGTGGAGTCGGTCCTAGTCAGCAGCCAGCTGCCCCGCGGCGTCCTGAACGCCAACCTCAACCCCTCCCAGGGAACATACACCTTTGACCCAGTCACAAAGGTACTTTAGAAACAGTGTATTTGCGTGTTTATACACCTTAAAGTGCTCATATTATGCTTTTTGGCTTTTTTCCTTTCCTTTATTGTGTTAAATATCTTTTTTGTGCACGTTATAGGTTTACAAAGTGAAAAAGCCCAAAGTCCACCCCAAAGGGACTTACCATCTCCAACAGAAAACACTGTTCACCAACTGCTCCAAACAGCTCTGTTGTAGTCCAGCCTTTACTTCAGAGACAAACGTGGTCACTTTGTAACACACGTTATAATGCTCGCCTAGCTGCTAGCATGGCACGCCCTCATACTCTGCTTCTGACTGGCTAGTAGTCCTTACCTAGCTACTGAGCATGTGCGAGTCCCAGCAAAGATGGAACAGAAGTGCGACGTCTCACTCTATAGCTAAAACAGAGAGCTCAACACACAGGGTGAAAAGAGGAGCTGCAGCAATGTGCAGTACAACAAATATATGGTGTTTTTTGAAAATGAAACCATGTAAACCTAGTCTGATATAACCTCTAAATACAATTATGAACCTGAAAATGAGCATAATATGAGTACTTTAAAGTAAGAAGGAGGGAAGTATGCATGAAATAGATTGTGAAGAGGTCTCGAAAAGCCTAAATTCTGTTAGTTTACACCAACCCTCTCTAGGATCAAAGAGGCCACCATTTGTTTTGGTGTGACCTTTTTTTTCCCCCCAAGTGGCAGTGATCTCATATTGCCATCTTAATGTTGTGTTGTTGTTTTTTTTGGCTAGATGTTGAGCTGGGATGTTGGCAAGATCAACCCACAGAAGCTTCCCAGCCTGAAAGGCACCATGAGCCTGCAGGCCGGGGCCTCCAAACCTGACGAGAACCCCACCATCAACATCCAGTTAAAGATCCAACAGATGGCCATCTCAGGTACACACACACACACACACACACACACACACACACACACACACACACACACACACACACACACACACACACACACATCCTCACGCAGTCATGCGTCATTCCAGGAATTCCTTCATTTCTAGTTTTTCATTATTGAGATTCTCGGTAAAACAACACCTAGCTTACGTTCCACACTAAACTCTCCCAGGCTGTTTTAGTAAAATGGATCCATATTTTAATCATTAACTAATGACTAATAACTAATAATTTCCACTCTATATTTTGCATTGAGAATAATTTGCCCTCAACCCCCACACATTTGAGAGAAGCTTTCCGTCACATAGCCTGCTCAGCTGATAAACCACCTGACCGTCCCATTCTGTGAGCACAGTGACACACTGGCCACTAGATGGTGCCACATGCAATAAATACACCACCTCCCATGACTGTACTCTATAAGTACATGTTGATACACAGAAGTAGAGCTGCACAATTAATCGCAATTTTAAAGAAATTGCAATATGGACTACTGCAATATCCAAATCGCAGGGGGGGGGGGGCGCAATGTTTGTTAAAGGCATAACGTGTCAAACACTTCTGAATTAAGTATTGTGGTGCTCCAGCCTATAAATTGTATCCTACAGACTAAACTAACTTTTTTTTTTTTTTTTTTAACAGATCCTTGAAAAAAAATCACATTATAATCATTGAAATTTTTAAAGATTTTAATATTTTCTTGGAAAATAAGAATAATGATACAGAAATAAAATTCCCTCCAATATCGTGGGTCACATCGCAATCGTAATATCAGTCAAAATAATCGCAATTAGATATTTTCCTCACATCGTGCAGCCCTACACAGAAGTACTCATTTTATTCATTGTTGTTAACTGAATGTATTCACATGTATTATTATATGGTCTCTGCTTTCATGTTAATCTTCATAGAGTGATGTGACTTAGTTAGCATAGACATACTTTCTAGCATTTTATTATTCTATACAGGATTTCAGGTAATATTCAAAGCAATATTGCTTAAAGTGCATTTCTAAGAATGAGTTAGTTCATTTCACAACACAGAAGGCAGTATGACTACTAGCATGCATTTAGTATATAGTTTTCTGTGTTTTCTTTTAAAAACTACAATTTATGTGATTAGCCCCAGTTTGTGCCCTTTCATGTGTTGTCATTGAATTTGAGTCCCAGTGCTAATCGTCGTATTTTTCAACAAATGCAAAGACTCTTCGTCACTCTTCATTTAGATGGAAAAAGATTCCATCCCCATCATAACAAAATCAGATTTCAAACTTGTTTCCCAATATGAAATGTATTTTCTAATCCAGGTAGCATGAAATGACTTGTACTGTATGTCCGCGCACAAGCAAAATATTTCCGGCTTGTTCACGTTGTACAAATTGAGCACGGGCTACTTTCTTTGTTTTGGGATTTTGAAACGCGTTGAAATCTTTTGTTATCGTGCAGTAGAAGATTTTCATCAGAAGGTTAAAAGAGCCATTAAGGATTTTGGAAATAACTTTAGAACCGTCTTAAGTGTTAAACAACCCTCTGGGTTTTTTTCATATTTCACCAGGTACACCGGCCCTGACACACCAACCCGACGGCTGACTGTCGGCAGAAAAGGCCGTCGGACTGATCAGTCAGCTCCCCGAGGTCCAAAAAGTGCCTCGGAACACACCGAAGCGACGCCGACTTGAGCGAACGTTCTGTGCGCGCGCGTACGTAATGCAAAAAATGAAAACCGGAAATGACGAACGCGTCACGTGGGTAATAATGGCGGCTTGTTCGAAATACGATCTCGAATTTTACAAAAATAGTTCACTGAAACGTGTTTCTGAAAACATTTTAAGAGAGAAATAGGCCGTCTTCATTTCAGATTGGCAAAGGTCAGTTTAAACGATTTTCGTCAGATTTTGAGAGGCGTTCGTCATTCATCCCGCTCGCCATTTCCGGGTTAGCACTCCACCAATCTGATTGGTCATGGAGTCCGACTGCCCGCCCTCCGACCCAGCAAGTCAGGTCGGCCAAAATGAAGGCCGACGGCCCCTCCGACTGACGACGGCACGGAACACACCGAACAGACTCGAGTCACTGACCTCGCCAGACTGTCCGACGGCCGATTATCGGGTTGGTGTGTCAGCGCCTTATCTTTTTAGGACAAACGGGATGCTTTGCGCTTTAATGGTAATACTGAGCTGAGAGTGAGGCGGTGTAGAAACCTAATGCTGACGTCTCTGTAGTTGTCATAGCCTAATCAAATCTGTATGGAAGGTCCGTGAATCAGCCGCACACCATCCTCCAAAAATTCAAGCCAGATTTGTTTTCGGTGTTGTACCAGTGTTTGCTCTTGTCCAGTGACACAAGTGACACATCAGACTTGTTTGTATTGAGAAATTTAAATTGAAAGAAAAACTGTATTTTTGTCCTGCAACAGGGCTGAAGGTGAATCGACTGGACATGTACGGTGAGAAGTATAAACCTTTCAAAGGCATCAAATACATGACGAAGGCTGGCAAGTTCCAGGTGCGGACATAAAGACTACTGCTCTGTGACGACTGGACCAAACCACCATGACACTGAGGGCTGCTGTGATGGGGGAAGAAGGGGGGGAGTTGGTACATTCCCTGTGTACAGTATATGCATTTCAGGATTTAACAAATTGGAGGCTCCATGTAGCAGTTAAGAATGGACCATTGCACATAAAATACCCTCTGTTGTAAGTAAAAGCGTCAAATGTCCAGCAACCTGGTCAGAGCTTTGAGTCTGAAGAGTTTGAAGCAAGCGTAATAATGGTGCGTTCCATTTGAAGTCGGAATTTCCAAGTTTCAAGTCGGAAATTTCAACCGTAACGTCCCCCTGAAGTCGGATTTCCAAGTAGGAGAACCTCCCAGTACCCCGACCTCAAAATCCATCTGTGCATCAACAGTAGTGAAAGTAGTAGTAATATACAGTTAATTAGCTCTTCTGTCTTATATGTAACTCACTAAATCAGTCGTACACACAGTAGGCTACTGTCCACCTTCTATCTGTGGACATGATGTCTCGTTTTACTGGAACACAGCTCTGACTTCCGAGGTAAATGGAACGCACCATAAAGCATTTCCATCTCAGTCCAAGCTGAACCGAGGCCCAACCCAACCCAACCCATCTCAATTGATATTTCTCTTTGGATGTACTGCTGACAGCATTTTTCACCGATCATTCAGTCTCAATATTCAGCCCAAACCAAACCCAAGCAGCTACGTGAGAAGTTTGTGCAAGTTTATGTTAATGCGGGCTTCATCAAGTTGAAACATTTCAAACCAACAAGAGGCCCCATTCTGATGCTGCAGAGCTTCAGCCGTCTGTCCTCCACCTTTTTCACACAGTAATTGATTGTCCATGGCATGTTTGTCATCCAAGCAAGATACTGTGTATTAGATATTGGAACAATGGTATATCAAAAAAGAGCTTCCCCTATGATAAACTGAGATTGCATGAGCTGTATAGTGTGGCAGAAGTTCCGTGTTTTCCCATGTCAAAGGACCTCTGTAAGATAAACAACAGAGTTAGTACACCAAACTGAGTCAAGGAACTAGTGGCAGTTGATCAGGTGGATATGCTGTAACAGCCTATACACTACTGTACGTTTATTTTAATCAGTAAGACAGTTAAGCCTCTATTCTAGAAAACCTAAATTAAAGCGTGAATTATCTTTTTTTTTCACAAAACCTGCTCCTCAATTTTAACGAACACGATTCTACATTACTTTTCTCGAATCTTTATTAAAGTGCTCATATTATGCTTTTTTGGCTTTTTTTCCCTTTCCTTTATTGTGTTATATATCTTTTTTGTGACTATTATAGGTTTAAAAAGTGAAAAATCCCAAAGTCCACCCCAAAGGGACTTACCATCTCCAACAGAAAACACTGTTCACAAACTGCTCCAAACAGCTCTGTTGTAGTCCAGCCTTTACTTCAGAGACAAACGTGGTCACTTTGGAACACACGTTATAATGCTCGCCTAGCTGCTAGCGTGGCACGCCCTCATACTCTGCTTCTGACTGGCTAGTAGTCCTTACCTAGGTACCGTCAGGGCACGCCCTCATACTCTGCTTCTGACTGGCTAGTAGTCCTTACCTAGGTACCGTCAGGGCACGCCCTCATACTCTGCTTCTGACTGGCTAGTAGTCCTTACCTAGGTACTGTCAGGGCACGCCCTCATACTCTGCTTCTGACTGGCTAGTAGTCCTTACCTAGTGAGCATATGTGACTCCCAACAAAGATGGAACAGAAGTGCGACGCCTCACTCTGTAGCTAAAACAGAGAGCTCAACACACAGGGTGAAAAGAGGAGCTGCAGCAATATGCAGTACAACAAAAATATGGTGTTTTTTTATTAAACCACGTAAACCTATTCTGATATAACCTCTAAATACAATTATGAACCTGAAAATGAGCATAATATGAGCACTTTAAATTATTCATTGCAACCTACCAATGAAAATTGATATCACTGTATTTGTTATCGCCCTTCTGCCTCTCCTTTCTAGTTTTTCTGGTTTCTTTTCAAGCATTCCTCTGTTTGCCTTCCTGTTTGTTCTGTTATTGTGCTCCTCTTCTCCTCGTTGCAATAATTTGATGATTTTGCCTGCAGCACCGGAGTCAGCACGCTGACATATAAGAATGTGACACTGGAGCCGTCCTCAATCATGCACTTTCACATCTGCTGGTACTAACTTTTCCTTTTAATGCAAGCGAGATGGATGGAGAGTGTTTGAGCTATTTATTACCATGAAGGTTTCTGGGAGAATTTCAGGTACATGTTCACCTGTTTTATTCTACTTTAACTATTATTTATTAAACAAAACAAGAGGATCCATTTGCTTAAGTAATGGCTTAAGCAGTGTTTCATTACATTCATAAAAAGCTTTAACTCTGCAGGAGTTTGTCATTTAACCATATTATGACCCAACAGTATCAGTTTTTGTTCTCAACATATAGAAACATGTGGCCATGAATAATATTTTTGATCGTATCAATTTAGTGCTTAACACTGTGTGGTCTAAATTATCCAAAAAGATGTCCTCAATGCATCACAATGTGCAGCTTAATATCTATTTTAAAGGAACACGCCGACTTACTGGGACTTTGTCTTATTCACCGTATCCCCCAGAGTTAGATAAGTCCATACATACCCTTCTCATCTCCGTGCGTGTTATAGCTCTGTCTGACGCACCCACAGCTAGCCTAGCTTAGCACAGATCCTGGAGGTAACCGGCTCCAACTAGCCTACTGCTCCCAATAAGTGACAAAATAACGCCAACATGTTCCTATTTACATGTTGTGATTTGTATAGTCACAGCGTGTACAAATAACAAGGTCACATGAGACACAGCCATCTTCTAACCATATACATACTGGGAACTATATTCTCAGAAAGGCGAAGCACTGCTACTTCTGCTACTTGGGCGGAGTGATTTGCTTGCAGCACCTGAGAAGCCCCGTGGTGAGGAGCAGAGAGTAGCAGTGCTTCGCCTTCTATAAGACAAAGTCCCAATAAGTCGGCGTGTTCCTTTAACAACTCAAGATGAACAAAATATTAAACTATGTATTGTGGTATGATGGCCCGGTACCTCAGAAGACATTTAACGTCAGAAGACATGTTTAAGGTTTGCATTTTGTGTTTACAGCATTTTTTTGTTTGTGTGTTTGTTAAACAGCCTCCAATGGAGTGTTACAATGGTGTAAAAATAAAGATTTGATGTGTTATAACTGTGTCATAACCTAATTATTAAATGTGTATTATACTGTAAAGTTAAATATTGTGTTACCAGTGATAAGGGAAATTATTACTTCTTTTCATTTCAGTTCTTAATGTTTAAATGGATTTTGATGCGACATTGTTTAAGAATAGTCATAACATATTTAAATGTATTGTTTGCAGTTTTTTAGGCATAGACTGATGTAATGTTGTGATCCTATTGCTATGGAATGTGTTAGTACTTTCTGTAAATGTACGTGGAGTCATAGTGAGATACTACAACGCAACGTTTTCATGACAAAGAACTACAAACAGCGGGCTACAAACCTCAGATAACCTTGTGGTTTGGAAACCCCCAGCTAAAAAATGTTATTTAATACAACATCATCAAACTGTGTGGCCATAACTGTGAGGGTGGAACCACAAAAGATATTTCTTTTTCGTTCTGACTCCGTACGTCATATACAGTAAATTGCAACAGGTGCAGTTCTCCATTGAAGCAGCATCAAATGTTATTATGCATAGACTCCTTGGGGTTCCTGCATCTGATTAGATTTGCCACCATAACTTACAAAGCTGCTTATATGCAGTAGTGTGAGAACAAAATGGAGCTATGGCTGATGACTGGCAAGCTACTGTTTGGTCAGTGGAATTACAATTTAATGACGGCCAACTTGGAGGGAAGACTACTATTAAATACTCTGTGATGGCATGATTTTCAGATTGTCATCCCCTTCAGTCTTTCCTAGGTCCTCACTCTCAGGTACATTCATAATATGAATAAAAAAAAGGAAATTGATTTTGTATTCAAGCAGAGGTATGATGGAGTGCCCATTCCCAACCATATACAAACTTTTGTTAGTAATGGTTGTAATATTTTTAATTTATATTTTTAATGATCATGACTGAAGGTTGGTCACAAATTAATAGAACTGGTTTCTATGGCTTGTTCTTCACTATGTAATGTACACAGGTACTGTCCATCCATTTGTCATCCTTTTCACTACCTCCCTATCCTCCAGAACTCCCTTTCTGCAGCTGAGGATGGTGTGGAGCATAAGACTTGGGATAAAAGGCAGCTGAGCTACCTGAGCTCTGTCAGCGGGGGCCACTGCTCCCTTTCATCTGAACAGACCAACCCAATTTAGTGCAGGAGCGAGGCAGGGCTTCTTCAGACCTGAAAGGTCCTGATCCTCGTTCCCCTCATGATGTCACAACAATATGGCTCAAAACCCCTGCATGACATCACAGGAATCTGATTATAAACCGCTCTTTGACATTTAAACTATCAGCTCAAATGTCACACCAACATCCTAAGGGCAGTTTCAAATCATCATATGACCTCAAAAATTCCACTTAAACTCAGAATCACATGGGCCAGTTTTAAGCCCCACATCCCCATTGTATGACGTCCCCCCCCCCTCCCACACCCCCATACCCCCACCCCTTGCTCCAGCTGGCAGGACTCCACTCCATAATTTACTGATTACTTTTTATCCCTCCAAAAAACACAATCTCTCTCTCTCTCTCTCTCTCACACACACTCACTCACTCACTCACTCTCTCTCTCTCTCTCACTCACTCTCACTCTCTCTCTCTCTCTCTCTGTCTCTCTCTCTCACTCTCTCTCTCTCTCTCTCTCTCTCTCTCTCTCTCTCTCTCTCTCTCTCTCTCTCTCTCTCTCTCTCTCTCTCTCTCTCTCTCTCTCTCACTCACTCACTCACTCACTCACTCTCTCTCTCTCCACCTCAGCACCGTCGACCAGACATAGCGGCAGAGTTCTGTCATTAGGCTACAACTTTTTACCCCCTCTGTCCTTTTGTGCACGAGTATTTTCATATGTGGAAAAGTTTTTGTTGCCGCATTTTTAGCCCTCAATTATTATTATTGTTATTTTATTATTCTGTGTAGGTAGCCTACTTTTGTGAGTTTTTTTTTTTTATAATTTATTTTTCATTTTGCCAAGGCATTTTTGAACGCTGAAGTGAGAAGGAATATCGACGCATTTAAAGACCTCATCGCGGGTGGTAGGCTACGTTCTCTCTTTTCATTGTGAATATTAGCCTATATTTTAATATTGTGAATATTTTATCCCAGGCGTGCATGGATGTTAAGTCGATGAACCCACTTGTAGGTTATGTGTTTGTGTGCAGAACTGAGTAACACGAGTTTCTGCTGCATATAGCTACCGTTAAAGCTTATCAAACAGCTGGAATGCGTTAATATGTCGTAGGTGGGTGTCGTATTTGTGGGTGATTTGACTAAAATAGAAATATTAAGACCTTTATGTGTCCATCTGACGTATGATAACATCTCTGCAAGTGTCTTTTGAGACTGTCGCGTGGATGTAAATCAAAGTGTGTATTCACACCCGGTTAAGTGCTGTGTTTGTCACCTAACACAATTATCCCAGTGGCCTTACTCACAGCCCTAATGTGTTTTGTGTATCCTGCTGTAGATAATGAGCAGTATCTTAATGTAAATCTAAGGATGCCTGTTAGTTTTTATCTGATTGCTTTAATCGGTGTGGGGCTGTAGGCTACCTTGGTAACCACGTGAATTTACACTAACATCTGGGCAGAGGGGAGCTAGCACTGACTGGGCGGCATGCACTGAAGAGCCCCACACAGTGTTGATTAAACCACGTGCGGAGCTGGCAGAGCGCCTGCTGTTGCCTCACAATGTTATTGCCTTAATTTGCGTTTATCAAGATAAATGTAGCTAATCCAACACGATTCAAATTAAACTCCCCCTGCAACATTGTTATTGGTTAGGCCCATGTGTTCTGTTTAATGTTAGGTTACTATCATATTTTAGCAATTAGTCAAGTGGTGGAGGGAAAAGCAGGAACATTTAAGTGTCACACATTTGTGTCATTACAAAGCGGTGCCCAGTCGTATTTAGTCTTCTGTTTCCACGGAAGACATTAACTTTACCTGTAAACTGTCTCTGGCTGCTGTCCCAGTGGGCATGTATTTGCTAACATTACAACAAATACTTCAAACTTTAGCTAATTAAGCTAACGTTACACCATGGACCCCCATTTGGTAAGTTTTTTCCCACAAACTTAGAAGTGTAATAGCATAAATTACACTTACATGTACATAAAGAATAAATTGTGAGACAAATTCTGCTAACATTAAATGTTAAAACGTAGGCTGAGCGCTAAATACCTAATGTTAGCTAACAAAGCTGCACACTAGCTCAAAGTTAAATGTTTAGGCTACTGTTATTTCAAAATTTGGGGTATACATTTAAATTGTGTAACTTTGTTTTAATTTCAGCGTTTTGGGGGTATTATTTGTTATTGAACAAGTCTCTTTTATTTTTTTTTTTTTTTTTACCAAGTGTCAAGTTATGCTCACAGCCAGGAGGTAAAACTACCACAAAAGCTAGTAACCTTTAATTCCACTGGTTTAAATTTTTTAAATCCACATTAATACACAAGCCCACAGGGTTATGTTAAATTGAAGTAGCCTATATATTTTATAGTGGCTTTTACCCTCTGCTGCATTGCTGTTAACATAAAAACCCTGTTCATTTCAGGCTGTGAAACCACTAGCACAGAAACATTGGGTTTTCTCAGCACAATTCACTTTATTTACGGTTGACTGGAGCGTGCGACCACAAGACAAAGAGAACTGTCCCTGGCATCAACTTATCACCCCCTGACTTTCATTCAGGGAGACATAAGCCCCCATCCATGTGGGGTCTGCCATTAAAACACATATCTTCGCAAACTGCTCACGTAGGCCTGGCTATAAGCCAACTGCATGCACAACACTGACAGCTGTGTTTGGAAACCAGACAACATCCAGACAGCTATCAGGGATGTCAGACTGAACTCGAATGTAGGGCAAATAGTATTATGAAATGCTACACAACCAGTTATACCAACTATTTAAGTACATGCACAGGCTTGTAAAGTGACATCTGACTAGGGTTGCAAAGGGGCAGAAATGTTCCGGTAAATTTCCGGAAACTTTCCATGGAAAGTTAAGCTGGGGAATTTTGGAAACATTCCAATTTGGAAACTTTAATGGGAATTAATGGGAATTTACAATAATTAACTGGACATGTTGGGTAAGGCATACAAACTCCATCTTATACAAACATAAATATAAACATTTTGTTTTGTAATAAGCAGACAGGCATATACAGTGAATACAAATGTTGAGTAGAAATGATCTGTGCAGTGGGTGTGGCCTCAACAGCCCTGCAGTAGGCTAAGTAGTAGCCCAAACCATTGACCTTTAGGCAGCATGCTAGCTACCTTCATATGTTAAGCTAAAGGCTTTAGCTTAACATGAAGGTAGCTAGCATACTTTGATTTACTATGGTTATGGTTATATGCGTGCTAAGCTAACCATCAGCGCTGTCTATTGTTTCCAGCCTAGCAAGAACAAGTGGGCTATACAATTAACACACATAGGTTAATAGCAATGGGTTATGTATTACCCATTGCCCATGCCCGTATTTTAAAAACTAAATGTTGGCAAGTATGTGGTAGCCTATGCTGATTACTGCGTGCGTGCACGTCATTGACGAATATAGGGAGGACATTCAACTGAAGTTGCATTAAATCAGGTTGTTTTAACCAAGATTATGTTGCAAGATTGGGTTTTTTCAACTACATTTAAGTTCCCTGTTATAGACTAACAGTATTATAACAAGCAATATTAAAAGTCCAGTTTTTTTAACTTTGAAAATTCCCGAAATTTTGCAACCCTACATCTGACTCTTAGAAATTGCCATTAACCATGCTTACCCTGAGGCCTGCAGTGGACTAGGAACAAGATATGTTTCCAACCAGCCATATGTATTTGATGGATATAATCTAAATGAGCATATAATTTAGAAGTCCACTGACAGATATCCATCCACTTTCCACAGCCATACATAAAAGCCGTGGTGCCCATTCACACCAGGAAGTGACCCCTGCCTCAACTCTCAGTTTTTTTAAAGATTATTTTTTGGGCTTTTCTGCCCTTATTTGACAGGACAGCTAGGTGAGAGGGGGGGCATGCAGGAAATCGTCACAGGTCGGATCCGAACCCTAGCCCCCTGCGTCGAGGCACAAACCTCCAAGTGTATGTGCGCCTGCTCCACCCACTGAGCCAACCCTCCTCTCACACCTCTCAGTTCTTTTAAATCAAACCTGAAGACTTTTCTTTTTGACGCTGCCTTCAATAAATCAAGTTATTCATTTCTTACACTGCACTGTAACTTTTATTCTTGTATTTTATATGTTATATGTCCATTTTAGCTTGTTTTCATTTTCTTTTCTCTTTAATGATTGTTTTTAATTGCTCTATAATGCTTTATGTAAAGCACTTTGAATTGCCTTTTTGCTTAAATAAAAAAATAAACGTACCTTGCCTTGCCTTACAAACATGATCACACATCTTGCCCCACACCTTTAGCTTGTGCAACTTCACCGGTTAAAAGTGCACTGCTAATGTCAGTTTGCAGGCTTGATAGCAAAATAGCTGCTCAGCTGCAGCACATTAAACAGTATATACATGTACATGCACATGTCACTTTGGACTTTAGATGCTGTCTGCCCGTGACATGTTGGCTACAACGCAAGATGTGTATATTGTTTCTCTTTACAGTGTAACACAACACAATGTGTTTTAATAAGGGCATATGATCACAGTTGTAGACATACTACTTCTGTGTTAAAAAATAAAAAAAGTTGGCTACATACATTGTTAGATTTATGGCACATGTATGTTCAGATCTTTTATGTGGGGGATATCAAAAGACATATTCCCTTAAATGGACACAGAAAAAGTATCCTTAACAATTCAGTTGCTGATAACAGTTGATGGAGAGAGATACTGTACACACTGACCATAAGTAGGGTTGGGCATCGTTTGGATTTTAACAATTCTGATTCCAATTGCAATTCTTCCTTTTGATTCCGGTTCTTATCTATTCCGATTCTTTGAGGGGTGGAGTTAAAATAGGTCACATGCTTATTTCACAAATAAGAGGAAAGTTTTATTTTGATTCAATGGTGGGTTGCAGTTTTACTGGGCTTTTTCAACGTAAAATAAAGCCACACTAGAGTGTGACACTGTAACACAACAAGCGCCTGGCTGCTACGGAAACCAAAACTTGCACATGTTAAATTTGGAACCCATGATCAGATTTGAAACCAAATCCTCCAAACGATTCCAAACGATTCCAATAAAGAAACGATTCCACTGGAATCGTAATGTTTGAAACGATTCCAAAGTAGGAATCGGTTCTCGATGCTCAACCCTAACCATAAGACAAACATTCAAGGTTCCAACTGGAAACCTAGAAAAGAAATGTGTATGCATACTTTTTTTTGGCATTCTAGCATGGATTAAAACATTTTTGTTTTATCCCTTTGACTTTCCAGACTGTGGCCAGGCTGCACAGACACCGCCATGACTCCCCAGGCTCCAGCTACGCCGCCACGGTGGCGGTCCGCCAACCATCACAACGGGTAGCTGGGAAAGATGGATTCCATACTGCAAGTTACAACCAGGATTCTCCAGGGCCACCAACGGGTGACCAATACCACAGTAGAATAATTAAACTATGCCTGGAGGACTCAGACTAGAAAACAAGATTACATTAAGCTAACATTTTTCAGAGTCAAGGAGATTTAGGCTTTCTCCAGATGGTTTAATATCGAGATAGACAAAGTCAACAGCACAGACTGATCCAAGACAAGTTATCTTCCTGCCAAACTTTGATTTTAAGACCAGACAAACTTGCAGCCAAATATGTGGTTTGTTTGAATGGTGTTGATTTTAAACTCCACTTTTTAAACTTCACTGTGTTCATCCGTGTTTTTACAATCTCGTTATTTAAGAGACAACGTAGACATAAGTGAGGACGGCCACCATGCCCAGGCCAACGGCAGGGCCTGGCGCGCCATCTGAGGACATTTATGAATTCTCAATGGATGAAGAGGAGGCTGAGTCTCTCCACCTGCACAGAAAATCTTTAGAGAAGACGTCTCCTCTGAGCAAATATATTGAGACTGAACACCAGCAAGCGGGGCTCTTCTCTCTGTCTCCCTTCTATGCCTCCGTGGACCCCACTGTTGACCTCCAGAAGAAAAAGAGGAAGAAATGTGGCGACTGCACTCCCTGCCTCCGCAAAGAGAACTGCCGTTCCTGCGCAAACTGTCTGAACCGCAAGACGGGCAAGCAGATCTGCAAGCTGCGCAAATGTGAACAGCTGAAGAAGAGACGGAATGAGTGGGAGGTGAGCGAGGTACAGATATGTTTATTGTATAATACTATTATCAACATAACTCACTTGAAATCCAAAATACTTCCACACCGGCGAGTTCAGTGAAAGAGGAGGGGGTTCAAGTTCTGTCTGTGCAGTTGCCATGCTATCTTTTGACTGGCTGTAGCTAAGTTTGAGGATGTTGACTCGCAGCACTTCAACACGAGCAAGCCGACCGGATGTGACATGGGGGCGTGGCAGCATTGACGATTCCATTTTTTTATTCGAAGTTCGAGATTAATTTGAAAATTAAGTCACAATCTCGTGACACCCTTAACCAGTACAGATGTCACAAACATCTTGTTTGGGATGTCCATTCAGATAGATAGCATTAGGCTTTGTAGCTGCTGGTGCTACTAATTGCATTCCTTATCTGTCAAGCCTAGACCTGTTTGTCCTTAGGCTGGGTTTAGATGGCTAGTTAGTTGCACGTGCCATATATGCAAAGTGTGTATATGTTATAGCACTTACCCAAATGATACATACTATAATGCTAGATGTGACACAAAATTCCAAAACTCAGATTTATAAATGAACATCTACAGTTTAGTATTGTTCTCTCCTCATGGCAACTCCACTTCTGTCTGACTTGTGTTTATCAGAGTCAGAACGGATGGAAGAGATTTTTCTGCCAACTCAAATATATTTATAGAGCACACTTCATACAGTGACACAACTCTGTGTGCTTTAAAAACATGATTATCTTGTCCATGTTTGAATGCTGCCACTGATCTATACGTATTTTCGGAAGATGTCGGAGTCTGCACATGCTCTAGCCTATGAGGATGTCCCAAACAGAGCTGTAGCTGTATCATAACGCACCCACTGAGGTTGTTCCCACACACACTAATGTATTTAAAGTAGAAATTGGAACTTCAACAGTGAGAAAACCACAGGGGCACACCCACTTATATCTACCTTAAATGTAGTGAATCTAGTTAATAAATATAGAGAGTATGAGTATTTACTTGTTGTGCTGAGTGCTGAGGATACAGATGGGTAACCTTTGTTGTCATAGATCCTACTTAAATATTGTCCTCAAGATTAAGCAGTGAAAAAGTTTTAGTCTATTTGAACAGACTGTGAGTGGACAGTGTGTGTGTGTGTGTGTGTGTGTGTGTGTGTGTGTGTGTGTGTGTGTTTGCATGGCTGAGAGACTGTGAGGGCTTCCAAACGGCAGCAGTGGAGAATTCCTGCAGTTGCCTGGGCTTTGTCCTTTGACCTCTGAGGATTTGAATGAGAGTGGGGGTTAACCTTAGGCCAGTTTCTGTTTGTGTGCGTGGGTGTGCGAAGAAAGAGAAAGACTGCATGTTTTTAAAGAGTGCACTTATATGTGTTAATGGAAGTGCACGTGTGTGTGTGTGTGTGTGTGTGTGTGTGTGTGTGTGTGTGGCTTTGTGTGTTTGTTCGTGCCCCCGCGCTTAAACTGGGGGGATGGGCTGTAAAGTCAAGGAGGAGGACGGGAAGATGCAGTAAATGGTCAGCAGTATTGGAGGAGGAGAAGCAGGAAAAAACAGACTGGGCTTGAAAGCATGACCAAGCATGAAAGCATGGACACGTTTACTGCCTTTCCTAGGGCTGGCAGTCAGCAAAACAAGCATGTGGCCACTGTTTCTGTTACCAACATTCCCATACTTACCAACTTTCATACACAACATGATGACTAAACAGTGTTAGGTGGGTTTTTGTAATGGCAAGAACTAAAAAGGGCAGGGGCTGTTATATAATATTAATAAGGTTGTACCAGGATTTTTGAAGGCAAATACTATTACCAGTATTTCTGAAATGAAATATAGTATATGTCAGAACATTTATAACCATTTCCAAAACTTGGCTATTTCCATGCTAAACTATTCAGATTTCATTATTAAGCACCGTCTCTCAAATTATTTGGACATTTTTAAAGCTTTGGAAATAGCATATAGAGCTTCACAACAGCACACTTAAATGTTGCTGTTTGATGAAAAAGTTTGCATATTTGTGGGAAATCCATTCAAAATGTATTTTACGAGAATCAATTTAGATTAAGGGCTTCTCATATCAAAGTAGTATTGATTAAGTAAACGCAGGGGTCAGAATATAGTCATTAAACTGCATCTTGTCCATTAGTGTTCGGACTGTTGCATCTCCTGGGTGATATTCATGTTTATATTAAAAGGCTAGTGACTGCCTGACCTGCCAATGCTAATCTACTTTGGCTTTTAGTTTCTTCTTTCCAATGTTCTAGATAGGTTTCTTTGCATTGTGTTTTAATTTTCCTTACTCTGATTGCTGTTTGGAGAGCACTGTTGTGAGGCTGATCCCAACCCAACTTCTCAGCTCAGCTCTTGAGTTTGGAGGACTTTGGAATGTATGGTGTCTCGGGGGCTGGATTTCAGGTTTATAACTACCTGACTGTTAATTATCAGTGGGTATCTGCCTAATTTGGCTCTACATGCATTTGTTGGTGTGTTTCTGTGTACGTGTAGAATGTTTCTGCAGAATTCTGCATGTACAGATTCTGTTGGATGTTTGTCTTAGTGGGTATGGCTCTGATGACTGAGTAGACCCCATACATTAGCCTACAACGCAATGGGCTGATTGAGGGAGAGGCAGCAGGAGCAGCACATTGATCCAAGAGCAAGGTCATTTACAGTTGGGAGAACAAGTATTGGATACACTGCCGATTTTGCAGGTTTTCCTACTTACAAAGCATGTAGAGGTCTGTAATTTTTATCATAGGTACTCTTCAACTGTGAGTGACATAATCTAAAACAAAATCCAGAAAATCACATTGTATGATTTTTTAATAATTAATTTGCATTTTATTGCATGACATAAGTATTTGATCACCTACCAACCAGTAAGAATTCCGGCTCTCACAGACCTGTTAGTTTTTCTTTAAGAAGCCCTCCTGTTCTCCACTCATTACCTGTATTAACTGCACCTGTTTGAACTTGTTACCTGTATAAAAGACACCTGTCCACACACTCAATCAAACAGACTCCAACCTCTCCACAATGGCCAAGACCAGAGAGCTGTGTAAGGACATCAGGGATACAATTGTACACCTGCACAAGGCTGGGATGGGCTACAGGACAAGGACAGGCAACAACTGTTGGCGCAATTATTAGAAAATGGAAGACGGTCAATCTCCCTCGGTCTGGGGCTCCGTGCAAGATCTCACCTCGTGGGGCATCAATGATCATGAGGAAGGTGAGGGATCAGCCCAGAACTACACGGTAGGTCCTGGTCAATGACCTGAAGAGAGCTGGGACCATAGTCTCAAAGAAAACCATTAGTAACACACTACGCGGTCATGGATTAAAATCCTGCAGCGCACACAAGGTCCCCCTGCTCAAGCCAGCGCCATGTCCAGGCCCATCTGAAGTTTGCCAATGACCATCTGGATGATCCAGAGGAGGAATGGGAAAAGGTCATGTGGTCTGATGAGACAAAAATAGAGCTTTTTGGTCTAAACTCCACTCGCCGTGTTTGGAGGAAGAAGAAGGTTGGTTGGAGTACAACCCCAAGAAGACCATCCCAACCGTGAAGCATGGAGGTGGAAACATCATTCTTTGGGGATGCTTTTCTACAAAGGGGACAGGACGACTGCACCGTATTGAGGGGAGGATGGATGGGGCCATGTATCGCGAGATCTTGGCCAACAACCTCCTTCCCTCAGTAAGAGCATTGAAGATGGGTCGTGGCTAGGTCTTCCAGCATGACAACGACCCGAAACACACAGCCAGGGCAACTAAGGAGTGGCTCCGTAAGAAGCATCTCAAGGTCCTGGAGTGGCCTAGCCAGTCTTCAGACCTGAACCCAATAGAAAATCTTTGGAGGGAGCTGAAAGTCCATATTGCCCAGCGACAGCCCCGAAACCTGAAGGATCTGGAGAAGGTCTGTATGAAGGAGTGGGCCAAAATCCCTGCTGCAGTGTGTGCAAACCTGGTCAAGAACTACAGGAAACGTATGATCTCTGTAATTGCAAACAAAGGTTTCTGTACCAAATATTAAGTTCTGCTTTTCTGATGTATCAAATACTTATGTCATGCAATAAAATGCAAATTAATTACTTAAAAATCATACAATGCGATTTTCTGGATTTTTGTTTTACATTCCGTCACTCACAGTTGGAGAGTACCTATGATACAAATTACAAACTTCTACATGCTTTGTAAGTAGGAAAACCTGCAAAATCGGCAGTGTATCAAATACTTGTTCTCCCCACTGTATATACACATTAAAAAAGGAAGACTTAAATTGTAACCCTGCTGAACACCTCTTCTCTGGGTGAAGAATTCAGTTAGTTTGTCACCAATTTTAACAGCACACATATTTTTCAACTACATTGATTTAATCAGATGATACATTTTGCCCCATATACCACAGCGTAGAAGTCTGTAATAGAGCCTTCTTGAAATCAATAAAACATGAAAAAGTGAACATCTTACCATTTGTTGTTAGGTGTACATGTTTTTTAATTAAAGTGTATACATGTTCAGTGGTGCGGTGGTTTGGGAGAAAGACAATTTGACTTTAACTCAAGATGGAGTGTTCCTCAAGGAAATCTAGTATTCCTTCCTTTTCCTGACACAAATACCTTGGTAGTTATTAGGGTCTGATTTGTTGAAATGAGCCCTTTCCACCAGATTTTGGGAAAACATCCCAACTGTAATACAATATTGAACAACTTTAACACTGCATCCTGCATCTCTGGGGTGCTACATTTGAGCATTTTGTTTTTCATTTTGTCTTGACCACAAGCTTTACTCAGCTGGAGAGATTTTGTCTGTGGTCAATAATTCCTAAGTAATTGGGAAATCAAGGGGGGTTTGGTTGTTAGGGCCCAAGCACCAACAGGGTTGGTTGGTGATAGGACTATCAAAATTGGCCAAAAATGTAGCTTGGGCGCTCGGATAGCTCAGTTGGTAGTGCGGGCACCCATATGTAGAGGTTTACTCCTCGACGCCGCGGGCCCCGGTTTGACTCTGACCTGCAGCCCTTTGCTGCATGTCATTCCCCCTCTCTCTCCCCTTTCACTTCTTCAGCTGTCCTGTCAGTAAAGGCCTAAAAATGCCCCAACAAATAATCTTCATATTCAATTTTTTTTTACAATTTGAATATATATTAGAATTTAGAATTTTCAGAATATTCATATATAATATAGACAGCCCTACTGCAACTGTCCAGTGGTCGGGGGCCTGTTCATCGCTGCTTGCAGCTGTAATCTTGAATTGTTTCCTGTAATGTTTGGAGTTTTTCTTTTATAATATATTGATCTGAATTGATTTATATTGGTATGTTTTTGTACAGATTTTCAAAAATGTGCTCACCATTTTGGATGGGTATTATTTAGTGATTTCTGAATGAATAGTGTCAAAAATGTCTTCTTCAAAATAAGGAGAATCTACTGGGCTGTATATAAATTGCACAGAGATATAGGTCCCTATCAGTTATACCTAGGGTTTGATCTAACCTCAACCAATGTGATTTACCCTGTTTTACTAGTGAGATCTGGTGGCAAAGATCTACTTTATATATCACTATCCCCCCCCCATCTCAATCCCTCCATCCCTGCCCTCTGACCTCTCAATGGATGTTAGCAGCTGAGTCCCTTATTGCCTGGCAACCACAGCCTCCATCTTCTACCATGACAGCTGCTCACTGTTGTACCATGTGAATATGGGCAGCAGCTTCAATTTCATACAACCTGTACAGTTCACAGACTAAATGTGACCATTCAAAATATGTTTTACTCACGGCTCTTTACATTCACATAACCTTTTCTTACTTAATAGCCTGGTTAAGAATCCATACAGTCAAAAATGTTCTTAAAGTTTTCTTTCTAGGTACACCCATTGAAACAGGTGACTAATTGTTAATTAGAGGAGGAATGGAGTATAAAGAATAAGCAAACTAGCTTAATCAATACAAAAAATTAGACAAGTGAGTCTGATTGATACAATAAATAATAAAATACAATACACAATCAGAACGGCTATAATGAGCCTCCCTCCATTGTGTCCGTATGTAGTGAGTGTGTTTGTGTGTGGGGTTAGTTAGTTTGCAGGTCTAAAATGTGAAACAGCAACCTACAGGGCATTTATGAGTGAAATTAGTTTTATATGAAGGCATGTGTATGTCAGGCTTATGGCACTGTCTAGGAGTAGATAGGATTTGCGTCTGTGAGTGAGTGCTGTATGCTCTGTCAGTGATTGCAAGGTGTCCATTGAAGGCTGTGAAAGCCTGAAAGAGGAGGGACAGTTTGATCGAGGAGAGATGTGCTAGATTATGTTTCTTCCTCTTGATTCTGCATTTGTTATTCCTGCAAAGACAAATAGACAAGCCTTGCTTGACAGGTAGTGCTTAGATTCATTATATAAACTACTATTATAAATTCACAACTGCGGTTACTCTTCCTGTTACTGCTGCCTTTACTAAAACGCTTGCGCTGCGGCTACACCGCTGTGTGCTACAACTACCCCGGCCACCTGTAACGAAGCAGCCGCTTTCGCTGTCCAGCTTTCCACAAACACGCCCTCTGCTTACACATAAACACACACACTTACACACATTCATACCCACACGTGGCCCGTCTGACGTCAGCAGAGGGGGTTTCCCATGCCATATGAGAGCGTCAGACAGAATGCTGTGTCACTGTGTGGCTGCCTTTGCATCACGACACCACACTTCAGCTCCCTCTCTCTTTCCGATTCTCTCTCTGTTTCTGTGTCTCTGTCTGCCTCTCGCTTTCTGTCCTTTTTGCCTTGATCCGCCGTGTCTTCGCCAGCCTGCATGAACTTTCGTTGACTTTGTCTTGTCATGCGGCGGTTACTAATCCAGCAGCCCTTTTCACTCTGGCACCATTTTGGCACACATTTTGTTTTTTGTTAAACTTCCCATTTCACAAAAGCTGATCATTTACAGTTTTTAAAAGGGCTTTGTTAAAAAAGAGAAATGCATCTAGGCAGCAATTACTGATTTGGACAAAACCATTTCCCCTTGGCTTTTGTGGTTGTGTTCAGCACTCTGGCAAGAACGTGCGCTGATGTCTGGTTTAAAAAGGTGCAAGCTGAAGATGATCTTTCACACTCAGAATGTAAACATTATGAACACAAGCTTTCAAAATATGCTTGGTATGTCATTCTCGCACAGACTGTGTGTAAAGGAAATGCGAGCCCCCGGCAGCTTACATAGTGTTTGTACGTGTATCCTTGGAGATAACTGATTTGTAAATGTGAACATGATCACAGCTGATGATTTGTGATATTTTGTGACACCATGGCTTTTTGCTTATGGCACTTATGTAGCTTTAATGTGTACTTCTCTTATAATATCGCAGAGTAACAGTGGCAATGTGCTCATTTTCTGTGTCTTCACTTTCTTTGAGTCAGCATGTTGGGCTTTGCTGTGTAATTGTGCATTTTGCCTGTCAGAGGGGGGTTGTGAGGCTGTTTGAGAGGGTCTTTGTAAAAATAAATGTGTGTGTGTGTGTGTGTGTGTGTGTGTGTGTGTGTGTGTGTGTGTGTGTGTGTGTGTGTGTGTGTGCTGTGCAGTCCAGTCCAGTTATTGCAGGCAGCCCTGACACCCAGATGGTGCTCAGCGATACCACATACCAGAGGCATTGTTTAGGGAAGGCGAGTTTGAGGAGATAATTGACAGGCATAGAGAGGACCCATCCCCCCCCCCTACCGCCCCAACACACACACACACCTCCCGTCCACCTTTACTCTGTCTCTTTATGTCAGCCTCTCTTTTATGGTGCTGCACACACACACACACACACACACACACACCTCCCGTCCACCTTTACTCTGTCTCTTTATGTCAGCCTCTCTTTTATGGTGCTGTACACACACACACACACACACACACACACACACACACACACACACACACACACACACACATACACTCTCTCTCTCTCTCTCTCTCTCGCCGCCCTCACTTGCTCTCCTTCTATTTCACCCTAGCAGCAGAGCCCAGCCTGGCCTCTGATTGGTGGACGGACTGCCTTTGTGTGCTATCTCTAGCGTGACGTCTCTCCGGCGAGCGCTGTGTGTGTGTGTGTGTACATTTGTTCATGAGTGTATATGTTTAAAGAGAGATAGAGGGGGAGGGGGTGGTAGAAGGGGCATTTACATCATGTATGTAGAAGGAAAAGAGAAAAAGAACTGAACAAGTGGGAGGAAGGAGTGATAGTGATCACAGAAAAAAAAATCCCTCGTGTGTGTGTGTGTGTGTGTGTGTGTGTGTGTGTGTGTATGAGCTTGTGTGCGGTAGACCTATTGGCATACTAGCAGGAGAGAGAGGGAGAGGGAGAGGGAGGGGGTAGAGCAAGAGAGCAAGCGACACACAGAGAGAGAGAGAGAGAGAGAGAGAGAGAGAACGTGCGTACGAGGGCTCATGTAAAGCCAGATTAAAAACACAAGATGGCTTCCTGAATGGGCTGCTGGAACACAGACGAGAGAGAGAGACAGAGAAAGAAGAGTGGAGAGGTAGAGAGAGAGAAAGAGAGAGCAAGAAGAAAGGGATAGAGGTGAAGACAAGAGGGAGCCCGAGTCTTCTGATGGGGATTCGTCCAGCGGACGGAGGAGTACAAACCAAGGCAGCTCAGAGGCTTGGAGGGTAAATATTCATTGCTCCAGACTATTTTAGGATTGAGTGGAAGGGGGGAGATGAGGTTGGCGGGACAGCTCAAGACAAAACACATCATTTAACATTGAGACAGTCAGGGCCATGTAGACAAGGGGGACATGCTGTGCCAAATAAGAAGATGCTATTGTTTTACAATAATTAGCCCTGCTTTGATGAACCATTTCCATCTATTGCATCTGACTATCTGCTAACCTATTTACTGACACTTGTGCACGTTTTGCCAATTTACCCTTTAAAAAACTGGGTTATGCAGACTCGTCTTAATGCATAAATTAGGAAGGCTGCGCCAGGTCAGGATACAGACATTACATAATTCTATAATTGAAATTGAGTCTTGCTTTGCTGTCTCTTATAGTATATCCCAGCAGTAGAGGGAAGTGCCGGCTCACTGTTTGAACACAAATCAAAGAAAAGACATTTGTGTGCATGGCTTCTTTTTGATGGTTGTTGAGGATGACAGGAATGATAAGGAGAGTGTGTGTAAAAAGGCATACATGCTGTACCTGGTGGTCCTACTGTCCATAATGACGAGTCTTTTTGAACAGGCCCTTGTCGCATTATTCTATTGATTGTTATTCTCACCCCCTCCCATCTCTCTCTGTCTCCTTCTCACTCCCCCCTCTCTTGTTCTGTTGAATGGCTGTGCAGGTGGAATATTTTGAAGACAACCGACGAGGCTGCTTGGGAAACCCTGACCTGGCAGCTGAGGTAGGAGAGGGCATTGGTTTTGTGTCTCTGTGCGGTTCTGTGTGTCATCTCTGTCATCTGTGGGTAATCTCTGTCCATGTTGCTTTGATTCTCAGCTGTTGGTTCATCAGCGCTGTGAAGCGCTTGTGAGGTGTAAATATGGTGGTTAGTCAATGTAGCGACCAGTTCCTCTACTCTTTCTGTGTGTATTTGCACGTGCATTTCCACAAATATGACTACGCTCTGTTAGTTTTGTTATGTATGTATATGCGTATGTATTTGTGTGAATGGGTTTAAGCAGCAGTGCCTATTACGCAGAAAAAGCAGCGATTGTGTTGCTGGGTTGTCATTTGTCTATTTGCTGCTCTCTCCAGCGAACACATGTGCTCATTATTTTAGCCCTGATACATCACGGGGTGGAATAAATGTGCAGCGTACATCTTTAGGCAGTTGCCTTCCCATCCAAATTGCCCTGCTCGGAAGCTGGCTATATTAAACTTTAGCTTTATCTCCAAGCCGCGGTGAGCTGAGCGCCTCAGTGATGAAGTGGCGGCGTTCTCAGTTTAAAGCATCCCACGCTGCCCGCTGATTGGTGCCAGAGCCAGGCATGTGTAGATACAAGAGACCAAGGAGAGGAGGAGGGAGGAGGAGGAGGAACCCTACGCGCTGGCTCAGGAGCCAGGGGGGCCGTCCTTCTTCTCCTAGGTTCTGGAGTCAAATGAGGTAAAGGGAGTAAAAGTTAGTGGGTCACGCATGCGTACGTGTTTGATTGTCGGGCGTAGTAACCTGTGGCGTGTGGCCGCTGAGAGCTGCTATTCTGCAGCTCGCCGAGTCGAGGCACGCTTGTGTGTTTATGTGGAAAGGAAGTTTGAGTGGCGAGGCTTCATAGAGAAAGGATTTATTAAGCACCAAACAAGCTGTTTGAATTTTGTGCTGTCCGCGCCATAAGAAGAAAGAAAGCTTTGATTTGACTTGCCATCACATGCATAGTGAAACATTTCAATGTTGTAAACCTAGACACGTGCACGTGACAACATATGACTCAGGGACATTTATGCAGGCAGATACATTCAGCTTCACTACAGTGATGGTATATAGGTTAGTCAATCCGTTTCAAATATCATGAATGGGTTTAGCTCAGTGACATAATCTAATACCTCTAAGGCTGCTCTAATCACTGTCTATGTGTAGATAGTCTCTTCATCTACAAGGTATATACGGCCATCTGGTTTTAAGGGGGGGGAAAGGAAGGGAAGAAGTTTGTGTTCTCTGCCTCTGTATGGCTTTCCTGAGCTCCTGTTTGTAGAGGGATTGTGTCCTTGGTGGAGTGTCTCGTGAGGATCTGTATCCGTGTCACACATTTCCCTGGTTCCACAAAAACAAACCCGGTCTACACCCAACAAGCTGAGGGTAATCATGTAGTTATACAGTATAACTTCTCAGTATTTTCAGGACCCACACAACTGCTCCAACGTGTTGGAACATAAAAACAGTGTGACAGTAGACATGGTTAAAGCAAGTCAGACAGCACTTTCAATGATTTATTTTCAGTTTTGCTGTTCCGGAAGAGTTTACCACAACAGGTTACAAGACAGACAGACTGCACTCGCTTGATTTTTTTTTTTTTCTTCCACGCCCATACACAGGATTTCCTCTTTCTGCATGAGATGAACTTCACACAGTCGCCTGGTGGGAAAGAGTCAAAAGCAAAGTAGAAACACTCAAACCACCAAGTGCGTGACAGCAGATGGAACGTTTGTTAATCATATGTGGAATCCCCAGCCTCGTTCGCAAAGGGTTAACACTGACCTAGTTTCCGTGGCAACACTGAATGTCTGATGACATCATTGCTTTAATTTTAGCTCAAGTCCGGCATCCAAGGTTGGTCACATGACCAACTAGCCAGCACCACATGTGTGTATTTGTGTAGAAAGTGGTTTGGTATATAGTACAGACTCAGGAAGTGACATCACCGCTTCCATTCAGCGCTGGCTTTCGATGTATTTACTGCTCTACAAGGTTTCCACTCAGTCAGTAAAGAACTGCAGCTCTTTTTCCAGTGTGCCTTGATGCCCAACTAGTGATCTAATGGCTGATCAAAATGTGAAAGTCAACAATTATACCAGTAGTCACGGTTTCGGTTCTCAAGATGCACAGATCTTCCTTTCCATCTAAAAGTCATGTTGTCGATTACAACCTTGCATGCAAACCCAGGAAGAGTAGGCTGCTACCAAGCACTGAACAACTCTTGTATCTACAGTGAAATGTGTAGAAGTGCAAGTGGTTGTCACTTAATACTTATAAAATAACTATTTTATCAAAGACCCTCCAAGGATTTGAAAACATCACATCCTGTAAACCCTCATGGGATTTCATTTTAATGTATGTAGTCACCAACAATTGCCTCACTTGCATGGAATCATTGATTTATAGAGGCTCGCTAAGCTCTGCACTGTTGTCAGGTTTCATCTTTAATTAATGATAATTAGCAGATGTTTGTCTCAGCACTGTCTGTCCTGCTACACTTCTTATACCTGCTTAAATGCAGTGAACATGGCTGAGTCCTGGGCTGGATCAATCACCCTGCATGGCACGACGAGTTGTGGTTGGTGGCTTGTTGGCATCGTTGGTAGTATCGGTGTTTAATATCGGAGGGAGGTTGTCGGCCGCCTGGTGCCGCAGTTAATAAAAAATGAATGGAAAGAGAAGGGGGAGGAGTCCTCAGCTGTTGCTCGAGCTCTTTAACTCTCACCTCTCTGGTGGCTGCTCTGCTGTTCCCACTGGGCACACACTATACAATCCTGAATCCCACTGCTGCCTGACGCTGCCAGGTTTTATGTAACGCAGCGCCACAGCTGTTGGAGTTTTCTTCACTCACTATTAGAACACGCACATAAAAATATTGATTTCTGAAACAACGTGAATGTAAATTCCGTGGAGGTATCCAAAAGAGGTGGATTAGACTGATTATAATGAAAGACAGGGCATACAACTGGTAGTAGCTCAGAAATGCATGGCATGTAATAAATTCTCAAAAAGGTCACATTGAAGGGCAAAAGATCATCTAGCCCTTCATTAGAGTGGTCAAAACCCCATTTTGACCTTAGTTGTAAATCAGGATGATTTGTATGTAAAGCACGACATGGCTTCATAGTGCACAGTTGAGTACTGGCCCTTTAAGCCCAGCTACGCCTGACTTGAACATATGGGAAGCTAATCTTAGCCCAAGTCCTGAGAGAGACAAGGCTGGCAACCAGCCACTGTGCAGAGCTGAGGAAGGTTTCTCTCTGTTTTTCTCTCTGAAGTCTGAGCAATTTCTGATTTAAACCCCTAATATTGTCTCCAAAAGTCATCACATAATCTCTCGGGCTGCGATGTGTTTCACCTGAAGAAAACTGCTCTAGTATTTGACACAACTGTGTTCTGTTAATGATTACATCATTGTCCATTTAGATTTGACTGCTCAGCGTTTTTTCATGACTTGGCACACATTAGCCTGGCAGGTAGTAGAACACAGTGTTCTTATATTGTTTTTGAACCCTTTTTTACTCACTTGTTTTCCATTCATTTCCCTTATGTCTGTTGTCTTTGTCTCAGACTCAGACCATATTCTATATATTGATTACATTCTTCTCCTTCTTTCCATGGCCCAAACCTCAGGCACAAAGAGCTGCCTCTTAAAAACAGCGCCCCCTCCTCTTCCTCCTCCGCCTCGTTATTTTTTAGTGACTCCACCCTGCCCAACAGCCCCCCACTCATCACCACCTTTCCATTTTTTCTCTCCTCCCTCTAAAAACCACTCCTCCCTTTCTCTTTGTGCGGAGTGCTGAAGAGGAGTGTGTGTGTGTGTGTGTGTGTGGGTGGGGGGGGGGGGGGGGTAGGCCTTCCCCAGCTGGGCTATTCGTGCCAACTTGCACGTGCCGAAAGTCAGGAGGTATGACTCAGACTGGATACCCTACGCTCAGCACTACGATCTACACCCAAACACACCCTGAACCTAACACCATCCTGCCTGGGAGCGTGTTGGGGGTGGAGGATGGAGGATGGAGTGTGGAAGCAAAGACAAAGAGAAAGAAACAGCCAAACAGACAGATGCAAGGTTTAAAGAACAAGGTGATGCCTAAAATATAAGCAATGTGTTAACAGTCTGTTAATCATTATAGACAGACAGATGGAAAGATTAAGTACATTAATAGATACATATACACCCTACATATAGTTACACTCTTATAGAGGATGTGCAAACCATTTTCTTTTATCATATCGAATACAAAAAAAAGGCACTGTCAATTATTTTACTATATATATATAAAAATATATATATATATATATTTATATATATATAAATATATATATATATATATTTATATATATATATATATAAATATATATATATTCTTTTCATGAAATTAGTGATATCCAAAACAATTGTGTGCCTGGTTTGTTGATAACCCCCCCCACAAAACTAGGCAAAAAATAATAATAAACTAACCATAATAGGAGATTCCAATAATACATGAGTCGTTTTTGTTTAACCAGGCTGAAACACTTTGTGTTGCTTCTGCTCTGTTTAATGGGAGTTGCTCAGTGCAGCTTTGCAGCCTCTTGTCCTGCCCACCAATAAACCCAGTGACCCTCAGTGAACAATCCAATACTGTATGCATACTAGCATGTATGTGTGCAGAGAGAAAATCAATGAAAGTGTGCCTCTGCATTTCTTTGCCAGTGTATGCATTTGTTTTGTGTCTTTGCCTCTGTGTATACGTGATGAGAAACAGGGAAGTGTGTGTTGGGGGGGGGGGGACAGGAAGAGGAAAAAAAGAAAGTGAAAAATAAAGCGGCAGAGAGTAAAAAAAGGGGGAAGGAGAAAGATTGAGAGTAACAGAGTGTGTCAGATCAGATGACCGTGATGCCATTGGACTGCAGGGCAGCATGGGTTGGGGTTGGGGTGTGTGGAGGTGGATGTGAGCAGGAGGTGGAGTCAGCTGACAGGAAGAGATAGGAGGAGGGGAAAGGACCCTCATGTTAAGACATTGATGCTCATGTGAGTTGCTTAACGGCTCTTAGATAAAGCTTCTTTCTTTTACCCGTCCTCCCACTGTAGAGAGGTGATGAAGGTGCAGAAATAGTGGAATCAGTTCTCGTAAAGATTATTCACCCATGGTACCCTTCAAACAGTTCTCTATTGGCTTCTGTGTGTTTCATACACACAGACCTCCCACTACCGATGCACTGGTAATATTTAAATATTGAATTGTTTCGGTGTGTGAGGGTTTTATGTCAGGACTTTGTTGAGAAGAAAAGAAAAAGATGACTCAGGCTTAGTCATATGCAAGCCAACCCAACACACACTGCTGCGGATGGACTTTTGTTGTCAGTCATCCCTCCTACAGCCAAGACCTTTCCTCTGTGCTGCTGAGAAACAGTGAGCGTAAGGCAGAGAAGTGGGAGAGAGAGAGAGAGAGAGAGAGAGAGAGAGAGAGAGAGAGAGAGACGAAGGCATGAAACAACTCCTTTGGACGATAATTTGACTAGATTGTGAGAAGAAGTAATCGATGTGAGAACTGGAGTGTCTGTTTTATCTTCTCTCAATGCCAGGTTACAGCAGGTTTACCGTGAGTAACATACTTGTTTTCCATTTCATTTTCACCAAAAACAAGTTGAGATACTTCAACTGTTGTTCCAATTTCTCTTGAGCTCTTGTATATATATATATATATATATATATATATATATATATATATATGTGAAGTGAACACAGTTACATTAAAAGTTAACTAGGACATGGCTACAGACTGTATGCCTTCTAGTTATAATGTAATCTGTCACGTTCTGTTCAGAAGTAATCCATTGGGCTCTGGAGGTGATTTCAGGACAGCTCTCTTGGGCAAACCTGAATGGCAGCATGTTGGTGTTGTTTCTGTATATGGCTTTAATCCCACAATAACATCTTAAAGCCAATAGCATATTGGATGGCCTTCTCTATCATTGTTACATATCTTAATTATCTAGCACAGCCAAACATGGTTGAGGTAAACACCAGAATTGTTGAGCAGTGTTTTACCTGAAATAACACCTGCTTTGTGCAGCTGGTGTTGAGCCATAAACAAGCACGTGTTTAAATCAAGAGTAGTCTTCCTTTAGTTTAGTTTTACCTAGCATCTGCATCACATTTTTGGAACAGCCAAATTTGCGTTCGAGGAGGTTCCTTTTATGTGGATTGTTAGGTCAAATCGTACTTCTTTGTTTTACTCATCTGTGTTTGTGCACAGTGACAAACTCACTCAGAGCTCACGTTTTTACAATGTGAGGTATTGTGTTTGAAGACGGCCTTCTTCTCTCCTTCACAAGTTCAGCTTGCGTTTCTGTTCTGTTTTTTTTATGTTCATTGGTATCATTCATTTATAGAACAGTTTATATTAGATTTATTGTAGTCGAATAGCCGGTATCATTTTTTGATAAAAGTGCAGCGTTAAAGGACAGAAAAAGTCTGTGGTGTTTAGTGGTTCTTTAAAATGAGGAACTGTGCGCGGAGATCATGTGATTTGGGGGTTGAGTCTAATCTTGAGCTCGAAATGCTGTGTCATTGCAGCCAGGGGGGAGTGAGTGTAGAGCACAAGTGAGTCGGGTGAATGAAAGAGCATGTTTTCAAGTGTCCGCCCGTTGGTGTGTGTTGTTGGTGATAGAAGAGGGTGGGCACATGTGTCAGATGACACATGTGCCCACCCAGTGGTGGAGGCAAGCGTCGTGGTGGGAGACACTGATGAGGAAGATGACGATGCAGCTACGTCATCGCCACATGTGTTTTCTACCTCTCTTGCTCATTGCTCTCCCTCTCCCTCATTGGCACTCCCTGGTCACGTGACCTAATGCTCTACTTCTCCTCTCCTTCCCTTAGACAGCTTAGGCAGCGCTGCGTTTCTCCTTGGGATTGACGCTCATCTGTGTGTGTATGTGTATGTGTGTGTGTGTGTGTGTGTGTGTGTGTGTGTCTGTGTGTGTGTGTGTGTGTGTGTGTATATATATATATATATATATATATATATATATATATATATATATATATATATATATATATATATATATATGGTATATGCGAATATGTGTGGCAACAGAGAGACAGACACATTTACAGGGCCAGAGAGCGGGTGCGTCAGAAAGTGTTGGAGCGGTAATGCAATAAGCTATGCTAGATAGAGAAAAGGCTCAGGAAACAAAACAGAGAGGCAAATCGAGAGAGGGAGGCAGAGGCACTTTGAGAAAGCCAGAGAAAATGAGGGATCAGGAGAAGCGGGGAAAGGCAAAGTAAGAGAAACAGGGAAAAGGCTACTGAAGTTGATCCAGCCATAGCACAGGGTAGCCGGCACATACTCAGCAATATCAGAGAAAATGACTACGCAGGAGCTGACAGCGATCTGCATGGGAAAGACGGCCAGGTTCTCTACCCTCCCCCCTCTCGTCCTCCTGGTTAAATCTGCTCCAAAACTCCAGCAATGTTCGAGAGAAGAGAGGAGACGCCACAAGGCCGGTCAGCCAGCAACAGGGCGAGAGGAAACATCCAGCGATCATGACCACGTTGATAATGATAATGGCAATGACGCCAAGGCAGAACAATGGTGAGGAGAAAATAACAAGAGGACATTATCTGGTGGACAGGAGAGGACAGAAGTATTGCATCCTCAGCAAACTGTAATGGGTTGCTTACTTGTGGTTGCTGTCTTCGTTTTGGCAACATCCTGCTGATCCTGTTTGTGCCCTTTTCTTCCTCATCATCATCATCTTCGCTCTCTTTACAGAATCAGTCGCATAATAACTGAGCGACTCGAGTTTCCTTCTCTTTTCGTCCTCTCTGTCTCCTCTCCTCAGTATCTTCATCCGTTTCGTTCTCTTCATCCTGCTACTCTTTCTTGCTGATGTCGAAGTGTCATCCGCTGTTCCCTCTCCATCGCCCAGCGCAGTTATCTCGCTCTTTTACCTCTTTTGTAATCATATCGCCGTCGTTCTTCCATTTTTTTCCACCTTGTAGGTGAGTGAATGATGAATAATTGTATATCAGGTGAACTTGAGCTTCCTTCAGTCAGAAACCTTCCACCTCGTCTGTATCCTTTGGATCTTGGAGGAAGTTCCAGCAACACCGCCAGCAAGCCATCTCCCTCTTCATCTACCAACCTTTCTCTTTCCTGTGCATGCGTCCATGCTAGAGGATCTATTATCAGCCACAGGTGTAAGATTGAAGCTTTTTGTTTGTTTTTCACCAATGTGGATGTGGATGGGGAAGAAAATGGAGATTGAAGAACCATTATTGGTAGCTTCTCCTTTGGCCCAGGGCTGAGCCGAATCTAGACGCTCAAACATGGAACGAAATCTCCGTAAGGAAAACCAGACACCGTTTGCAGAAGGCATAAACAAGCATAAACATAACGTTGCTTTCCTTTGCTTCCCTTTTCCTGATGATGCCGTTGTGAGTTGAGATTGTGTATTCGCTTGGCAGCCGCTGGTTCACCTCTGCACTCGAAAGCATAGCCGAAATTGCCAACACTGGGCTTTTGTGGATAAACAAAACACAACATAGCCTTATATGTAGCATCATCTAATGCAGTAGAGCAAGTAGTGCTAAAGGGCGTGGATAGAGACAGAGAGGTTTTCTCATTGGTAAGAGCTCTGCTGCACTGTGCTGTTTCCTAGGCTGCCGCTACTAGCGACTCTCCCCACAGCTCTCTCCGTTTCTGCTCACTGCACACTCCTCCATTCCATCGTACGTGCCCGCTGTGGCTCAGATAATGGCCTCTCGCTCTGCACACACTGAAGAGAGAGAGGAGTGGAGATGGAGGGAGAGGCTGCGTGAGAGGGAGGGGAATGGAGGGAGGGAGGGAGAGAGAGAGGGGAAGGTGGGGGCTGCGAAGAGAAGCCGACTGCATGTGTAGCCGAGAGAAAGAAAGAGGATATTGAAAAAGGGAAGGGAGGAGTAGACAGAGATAATGAGAAAGGAAAAAGAAGAGAACAGAAAGCGTCGACCATAAGAAGAAGCAAGAGAAAAATGAGAAACGTGTGTGCTGTGCTGGGGGGAGGTGTGTTGTGTGTGTGTGGTTGGCTGTGTGTGTGAATACATGCATGTGTATTTCGTCGCTCGCTCTGTCTGTGCGCTGCACAGACTTGAAGGAATAAAAAGGAATACAACCCAACAAGAACGAATTGCTTGTGGGAAGCTCTACCGGCAAGCAAGTCTCATGCTCCTCTCTGTCTTCTCTTCGGCTTTCTGCTCTCCGACCCGCAGCTCTGTCTGGACGTCTAGGATCACGTAAGTATGCGTCGCTGGTCCTCGGGCTCTCAGCCGGCTTCATATTGTCAGGGTCTCTGCTTCATGTTCCTGCTCTGCACGGCAGCAAAGGAAGGGGTGGGGGAAGAAGGAGGAGAACAAGAGCGAGGACATGGGGGGGGGGGAATGTTGTGTATCTGAGACTTAGGTTCAGCTGTCTACTCACAAGCTGATCTTAACCCCCTCACCACCACTAGTATCTTTACAGGCTTTGTTTCCTCCCTCTAGTTACTGCAGTGTCAGTGTTAAACAGCCGTTGCTTTGCTCTTGCACGGAGATGTAAACGCTTATCTTGTTTAAAGGGCTCTTAGACCCAAGTGGTCCGGTCTACCAGGTTTTGCAAGATCTGAGCCGGTTAGGTGTGTTTTCGTATGCACTTCTTGGTGTGTACAAATGTGTGTGTGTGTGTGTGTGTGTGTGTGTGTGTGTGTGTGTTCGTGTGTGAAATAGAGTGACACAGTTATAAGACAGAGATAAACTCCTGGCAAGCAAGTAGGTTCTGTCACGGTGTAAATATTTGTCAAAGCACGTGGTCTGTACAGTCCAAGGCACCCGCATAGGTGTAAAGCGCTGTAGGTGTCAGCGTAGCATTTCCATCCTGGACCGGCATGTGGACTCCCAAAAAAAGTCAATCAAGGTTAATCAAACCTCCGTTCGTACAAGGATTCGAAGAGCTGTTATTTGTGTGCAGTGCAGTATTTGTTATCAGAACTGGCAAAGCAAAGAGTAAAGTCCGTGTGTTCTAAGTGTGCAACTTGAGGTGCCCAAGTGACGTGCATGTGGCAGTGTTTTGTGTATGTAACTGTGAGAAAAAGAGGAAAAGAGAGTGCCAATGTGAGTGATGTGCGTGATTGTAATATGTTATGTTGTGCAGTGTTGCAGTCACTGTTGTGTTTCAACACACTGCAGTTCTCATAACTGCCGTGCACAGCCTCCCCCCCCTTCCTCTTTCCCGTCTGATTCACTGATAGTGCAGACATGGGGCCTCTCACGTATTAAATGCCGGCTGTTCACTGCTACCCCCACCTCCCCCTTCAACCCCACATCATCTCTCACCAATACCACCGCCACCCTCTGGGACCCCCAACAGACACGCGGCGCAGAAGGTGGATTCAAAAGACCAGAGCATACTGCCTGTCCAGTAATTAGCCACTTCAAAGGCTCATTTTAATAATATTCAAATGATGGGGAAGCTGGACGTCAGGCTCACTTCTCCTGTCATACAATGATGGATCTACAAACAGAAGCCATTTTTATCTTCTTTTTTGTGCTATTAGATATGTTGGAATACACTGTTCAGCCACAACATGAACTCTGTCAATGATTTCTGAGCCTGCCCTTGGATTATCTTTGTTTGCTGTTCCTCTCTAGACTCATTTGATACTAATCTATGAGGGGCTAACCTGGGCTGAATACTGTTTGCACGTACTATTTTAGGATTCAAGTGAATTTGAGCACCAAAGTTGGCTTCAACATATACTGTAATAAAATAACTAATTCAGATTAGTAGTCATTTAGACTAGAATTATATTAGACTGTGGCAATTACTTTTTAATTGTCTACACCTTTTCTTTTTTTTCCACTACTGTAGTGAAACTCACCCCCTGGTGCTTCAAGCTGACTAAAATGAACTGAATGTTTTAAAAATGTAATTTGACACAAGTCCAGGCGATGGGTTTACAGTTTTCAGTGTAGTGGTAACTGTCCCAATTCTGACTCTGACAGGAAGTGAGATATGTGGCTGCACTGATCAGCTCCTGATAAGTGTTACCAACTGTCTGAGAAGGTCTTTAAACTTCCTATTTGTAACTCTTAGCCAGCATGTTTATTAAATACTTCTACATTTCACAGTTTCTTACGCTGTATACTGGGATGCAGTGACTGCAAGGAGTAGCAATAATAGCAGTTCAAAAGAATATTAGCATTTGTGCCATCTAAAATACAGATACCTTGTTGCTTTTCCAGCTAAAGGTTGATTCAGTTATAGGACAGGTGGTAATATCAGGAGCAGTCAGTTGTTGCTTATGTTATGCTTTATACAGTAAATCACTTATAGGAAAAACAGATTTGTAAGTGTTTGTCAGGCCAAAACACTTGTATTGAAAGAAGCCTTTATACAGTGCAGTAAAGCACAAAGTGGGGACCGGGGACCCACAGGGGGTCTTGAGGGGTTTCCAGGGGGTCCCCAGCAAAAGGGGAATAGTTTGTTTTCACTATAATTCCATCCAAAACCGTGGTCTAATGTTTGTCAGTTTAGGGGTCTTGACGTGAAACCACTGCAGTAAATTACATCAGCTAAACTCCAAAGAACTCCTGTTTGACTATCAAAAATACATGTATGTACATACAATTCAGATTACACATCTTTCTTTCTTTTTTATAGTAAATTAAAATAAGGAATAGTCAAGCCTACAAAGCAGCTCCTTACACTCTTTACATCCCACCTGTGCAAGGTGGTTTGAACCAAATGATTACCTAATAGACATAAATAGACTGACACATTGCCATTAATGGCGCCCTGTGCTGTCATTAGTGGGGCTAAAATTCTTGTTAGTAGTTTATCTGTACTTCTGCCTAGCTTGCACGGTTTCTGGAATCAGTTGTACAAAATAGTGCAGAAGTTGAGTCTACATTATTCCCAGGAACATTCCAAAGGATGTCTTGGGAGTTTCCTTTCTCAAATATTCCCAAAAATATTTGGGTCTTTTGACTAGTGAGGAAAGTCGTGCAAGTCAAGTCACTGAATATTTTCTCCACTTTCCTCACTGCATCAATTTTTCATGTGGCGATCTCTCAACAGAAACGTTACAGTAGTTAAGCCAGGGGAGGAAGTTTATAGTCACATGTTCCACTAAAGCTAGAGTGTGAAACTTTTACATATAAATAAACGTCCGTTACTATCGTCCTATCACCACCAGGGGTGACTCTCTGTATTTCTCAGTATAGCGTTGTGGTGTTTGGTGTCTGTGGTGACATTCCCTGCGCTGGAGTATCGGATGGATGCCAATACATCTTATTTGTACTCAGAACAAGCAGTTTAACTCCATAACAACGTTGTTTCATGAGCAGTACAGAAAGTGCTGTCAACCAACCTTGCACACTCACTTATAGTTCTTATTCTTATTCTGGCTCTCTGATTGGTTACATGGTATGTCAGTCTACCTGTATTACCCAATACCTTGACAGGCAGGAAAGGGGTAAAGACCACAGCGATACAGCGTTATTAAAGTAGGTATACTTTATTAATATCGCAAGGGGAAATTCAATTCTATTTTTAGGAATCCCACTGCTTTTCATAAGCACGTTGGCAGTGTTTGTGTAATTACTCTCACTGTCAGAGGGGGAGACAGAAGTTCCTCACTCCTGCTTTAACCATTCGAACATATAGGTCCATGACTTGTCTAACACTAGACAGCCCATTCTGTCTGGATACACTGCTACATAGAAGTTGTCTTTCAAAGTTAAAATAGTAGCAATTGAAACAATTCTCCACAAAGACCAAAATAACCTAATTGTATCAGATTAACAGATTAACAGTTCTTGATTTGTTTCACTTACTAATCGTGTTCTTGAAAGAAAATATTAACTGTACAATTGTGCATTTTACTCTCTTGATTCTTCTTCTCTACTTTGTTGTTTTTAATAAATTATGAAAATAAACAGTTTTTGGAATTGTATTTTTGATTACCTCACAGTAGTGTGTTGTATTTAGTTTTCGTCACTCCACAGTTTGAATTTTATGCCCCACCTCTACCATCCACAAAAGGGTGATATGTTTAAACTCTAACTGCCTGCTTTGCATAGCCCAACTGATCTGGAGCACAGTGTCCATTTATAAACAACAGTGAAAACTATGTCACACATGACCTGTGACTTCCCTGACAAAACTCTTGCCTGTTATGAAACACTCCACTGAAGCAATAGGTAATGCAGTTTTCCATATCCCTACTGACCTGACCCTGCAGCACTGTATGTCGTGTATGTGTGAAAGGTGGGAGGTAAACCCTTGATAAGAGCTGGGGAGAAGGGAGTGGAGACTGATATTACTTTGATGATTGTTATTCATCATTCCGTCAAGTTATTCTTGGAATACAGATGGAAAATATCAATTTATTTTATTAATTTAAGCGATTATTCAACATACATAAGGTGATTATTCAAAATCATGCCTAATGTACAGTGTATAATGTTTTTTTACATATTGGTCCTGGATTTATTGTATTCTTATAATGTTATTGACCTCGCTCCATGTCCATCTCTATGTCTTTCAGACTGTCCACGAAGTCACTTTAGTGGATGGCCCCAGAAGTGGAGGCCAGATGGAAATTGGGTCACATGACCGCCTCCAGGAAGGCGCGCTGAGCCTGGAACTGGCCAATGGGGTGAATCGCTACCCTAATGATGATACAACATCTATGGAAAAAGAGCAGCAGAGGGCAGGAAGCGTGCCGCCAAGGCAGTGCTGGGTGTCAGGACATGGCAAGATCAGTGACACCCAACAACAGCAACCATGTTGGAACAGCAGCAGCGGTACCCCTGGTGAACCTGTCCACCACGCAGATATGGAGGATGCCCACAATCTGGTGGCTTTTTCTGCTATTGCTGGCTCCTTGCCTCGTTCTTCCTCCTCTTCCTGCCTCGTGCAGCCTAACACAGCCCAGCTGTATGAGAAGTTCACCAAGGAGATGGGCGCTGAGGGGGCTCAGGCCAAACTCTCTGCAGGACCTCCTGAGGGAAGCTGCCAAACTCCAGAAGACCTGAACACTCTACAGACAGCACTGAGCCAAGCCAAACATGGACACAAGCCCCCTAACTGCAACTGTGATGGGCCTGACTGTCCAGACTATCTTGAATGGCTGGAGAAGAAGATTAAGTTGGCAACCAATGAGGATCAAGGTGCCTGCAAGATGACTGATGTTCCCCCACACTTACAGCCTCACCTACAGCAACCCCATTTGCAGCATCACCCTCAGCCCTACCCCCAGATGAATGGTGGCCAACATCTGTCTGCTTCATACCCTCAGCAGCAACAGGGAACTCAGGGCCCTCGCCTAGACCAAGTGCCCTGCTCCAAACCCCCAATTCCCTGCTCTCCCCAGGTGCTCTTCATAGCCAAGGAAAAGAACGTCAGTCTTCAGACAGCCATTGCCATAGAAGCCCTTACACAGTTATCTGGTACTGGTCCACTAGCTGCCGGTGCTCCAGGTCAAACCCCCTACAACAGTAACCTCCATTACCACCAACATACCCAGAATTTCCCATCTCAGCCCCCCAATGGCACTAGCTTGATCCCTTCCTCTCCCAGCAATCACTCATCTTCCTCACGCTCTCAATCCGTCCCTCCGGGACTGCACACCATTCAGCAGGCCCAAGTGTCCTGTGAGCACCATAGGCCCCAATCCCAGGGCCAGCCACCCCATGCTTCCCCTCTCCAATCCTCTACCTCTCCCTTCCCAGGTCAGGGAAAACATCCAGGCTTCAGCCCTAATCCCCAGCAGTGGCAGCAGGGCTCAGGCAGAGGCTCCGAACAGAGGAATCCATGGATGTGTATAAAGTCTGAGCCCCAGTCTCACTACGCTGCTGCACCTCACAGTAGCTCAGACCCCATGTCAGAGCTCAAACAGCTGCTTGGTGACACCAGTGGTAAGTTCAGCAATGCCCATTTCAAGCTTCCGGTCACACAGCAGATAAGCTTGAACCAGAACGGAGGTATCCAGGGCCAGGACAACCCTGCATTGGTCAGAATAAAGCAAGAACCAGACGCTAGTGAGCACCTCCATCACACTGCCTCCATGGGACATTACGGCATGGCTAATGGTCAGCAGCATGGTCAGCACTACCCGGGCACTCCCCTGTCTCCTGGCCAAGCCGCTATTAGCCACTCCACTCAGGCAGCTCTGCAACAGCACCTTCACTACAAGAGGAACCTTTTCTCTAACCACTCCCCTGGCTTTGGAGCACCAGGCCCTCATGCACCTCTAAAAAAATGGTGGCCACAGATGGAGGCAGAAGGTTTTCCACATCTGGCCATCAAACAGGAATCCAAGGAACCCAAAAAGAGAAAAAAGCAGCCAAGGATCTCCTGTCATAAAAGCTATGAGTGGGATGCTTGGAGTCCCTCCCCTGCCCAAACCCAAACAGATAATCATCAAGAAGACCAAGCAGAAAGCCTCCATGCCAACCTTCCTGCCTCAGAATCAGATCACCGTACAAAAACCATCAGTCCTCATGATGGACAGAGCCCTGGCCCTGACCAGCCTGCAACCAGGTTCTCTCCCCTCTCTGCCCCTCCACAGTAACTCCACTCAGGCTGCTGCTGCAGGCCTCCCTGCCCCAGTCCAATCTCAGGTATCCATTTCCAACTACTCAATTACTCCCTCTTCCACTGTTTCTGCTTTGTCAGAAAACACTCCAGCCCTCATGGGCCCTCTGCCCCCACCAGTGGCCCCTGTAGCCAATGCTAAGTCAGAGGGAGTTGGCAGCCTTGCCTCCAGTAACACCAGCACCACCACACCTATGACCTCCACATCTTCATCCAGCACCTCACAATTACAGAGTGTCATCAACATAGACCCGAAGTACGAAGAACTTATCCGTCAGTTTGAGGCTGAATTTGGGGACTCAGCCCCAGATGCACCTGCCAGTCAGCCCATGGAGGAGACTGCTACAGCCCCTCAGCCGAGGAATCAGTCCCAGACCGGTCCTCAGGACCTCAGTCCTACATCATCTTCCACCTCCCAGTCGGCTCCCTTAATTGTTTCCACTCAAGCCAGCTCCATACCTCATCCAGATGATCAGGAGATGGTAGTCAGCAAGGATAAGTTAGGGCCCCAAAGTGAAGCATCCTTGAACCTGGCATCCACAGAAATCCCTATGGAGGATGTCGCTCTGCATCATCAGGCCATTCTGGACAAGCAGCAGCAGCCCAGTGTGTTAGAGGATACTTTCAGCGTGCCGTGTTCTCCGCTGCCCAAACGCATGAAGATCGAAGCCTCGGGTGATATAGCAGTACTTTCCACTACATGCTATTCTGAAGAGGACACGCCCACTAAGGACAGTCTGCCTTCTTCGCCATCTCTCAGAGGCTTCCTAGAGTCTCCTCTGCGCTACCTGGACACCCCTACCAAGACCATACTGAGTACTCCTTCCAAGGATCTACAGTCAGAGTTCCCCACCTGCACCTGTGTGGGTAAGTCAGTGTGTTGGTGTCTGTCTATGGTTGTGTGTATCCAGGGGGTGAGGTTGCTGCCCATCAACATACTCTATTTGCATACTGTATAGCACTTTACACAAGTATAAATAATAGTATTAATAATCAAACAAATATCACACCACTCCAAACATTTTACATTCATCTCTTAGTGGAGATAAATTAAAGGAAGTCTGTAAGTAAAGTCAATCTGACCAATGTTAGATAGTAAAGGCTTTTCTCTGAAGTGCCTTAAAGCAACAAGGGAGTATGTGTATTCTGCAAGGAGTACTCTTTTGGGAAATTTTCTAAATCTAAAAATTATCAAGTTTTGTTTTACCAATTGAGCTAAACATTAATTAACCTATAATTTTGTTAATGCTTTACTCTACTTATTTAACTGCCCAGGCTCACTACTATGCTTTTCAGTCCCCCTCTGCTTCAGCTACTCTGTCTGGATGCTTGTTGAGTGTATCTAAGAATGTGTGTGTTGCCAGGGTGTGCGGCTGCAACCATCCAGACTGCGACATTGTGGGGCACTAAAGGCAGCGGGCAGGAACAATAGCAGTGGTGGCAGAAGGAGCCTTCTGTGTGGGTTTGGGTCTGGTAGGCAAGCAGAACAGAGCCTTTGTTAGACAGAAAGAGGTTTAGTCCCATAGTTTGGGTATTACCCTGCTCAGGTTATTTGGTTACAACAGAGTAGGTGGTCCTACATTAGAAATCTTCCAATCAAATCACCACCATTTTCTTTCAGTTACTGAGTTGTAACTGTAGGGCTATGAAGGGTTAAGGCCTGGTAAATAGACCATTGCTGTCCCTAAACATTGAAGAGGGTGCACAGCATGGGGAGAGCAGCTGCAGTGAAACACTTGCTAGCTGTGTTGTTACTAAGCAGACAATAAGTCTTTATAGTAAAGCCTGGTTACACACTGCCCTGTCAACTCCCTGTAGCATAACACTGCACTGGAATGAGACTGCCTCCAGTGCACACAGATACAGTATACAGCCATGATGTGCACAGTAAACACACAACCAATTTCCATGCAAGAATTTAGTGCGACTCCTCCACTTCCTGCCCTGAGCCACGCCCTGGTGCCTCCCTGCACCAACAGGGAATGTGACCTCATATGCCTCTGAACCAGAGACACACACAACACTGACTGTATGTCCACACTTTCCATATTCAGCTGATATTGTAAAGCATTTGCATTTAGAGCATTTAGCTAATGTTGTTATGCAGAGTGTGTGCTACACTATGATAAAGAAGTGTTGTGTACAGAAGCAAGAGCAACACTGTATTAGTTGCCATACAAGTGAGCTGTTACAGAGCTCTGTAATGCAAAGTCCATTAGATGCATTTAACGTAGGATACATTCAGCTGCACAGTATCACACAGATTAGCATGGAAGTCATAGGATGTGCTTTATAACTACAGGACAATAGTCAAATGCAGTCACACACACACACACACACACATACACACACACACACACACACACACACACACACACAAACACACACACACACACACACACACACACACACACACACACACACACACACACACACACACCCTCACTCATACGCAACATAAACACAGATGTGCACAGTGCTCACATAGACATACCCTTACTCCCTCATAACACTCACACAAACTGAGTCATTCATCACTACCTCAAAAAGCTTCTGCTTTCCAAAGTGTCTCCACACACACACCACACCCTGGAGTCACAGTCCACTGTCTGTGTGTTCATGTGTGTTTGTGTGAAGTGGATGTTGCAATCAGTTGCCCATTCTCACGCTTCTCATAGATGATTTAACCTCAGCTAAAAAGAGGATGTCTTTGAGTTTGTCCAAAAATACATCACAATTTATGTTTTATAATTTTAATTTTTAACAACTGAGATGTGTTTATGTACTATTTTCTTTACTGTAGTTAAAGGACTTTTACTGTGAAATATTTTTAAACATAAACATTTATTTGGTTGATGAGGCGAAAATAGTAAATTAGGATTTGAGGCAGAGGTGTTATTTTTTGATCAATGTGATGTGCAAAAACATTCAAAAAGCCTGAGTAGTATCACCGCAGAAGAATCAGGTTAAGCTACTGATAATATTGGTGTAAGAAGGATGTCCATGTTAGTATATAGTACAATATGTAATGCAGAAGCCTAGTTTCAAATCATCTCTTTGGTGTCATACTACAAATTAATACGAGATTTTAGGAGAAATATCCACGAAAACAGTACATGATAATGGCTGTGACCATAGCCCCTGCTGCCCTCATATTTTGTTTAAATCAAGCAACAAAACACATGCTAGTAGTGAGCAGTCCTGTATAAAGTAATTGAATGCAATACTTGAGTAAAAGTACAAGTACAGTATATTACCAGAAAAACAATTTGGTAGAAGTTAAAGTCACCTTTAAGAATATTACTTGAGTAAAAGTCTTAAAGTATCTGATAAGTCATTTTCTGATATTAAATATACTTAATTATTAGAAGTAAAAGATATTGTAAATGCTTTATTGTGGCTATCTTATAGTAGTCTCGCATTGCCAGACCTTCCTCCACAGCGCTGCGGAGGAGGGTCTGGCTAATCCACACAGAATTCCAGGATGAGAGAAAAACGTGCTCTGGTTTATTGGCATTTTTTAGACCAATCACAATCGTCATAAGTGCTGCACGGAGTCCCAGTGCGGCTGCAAAAAAGCCTCTGGAAGGCACTTGTTTTGGTGGAACGTGTACGTTCAAAAGTTGTTTTAGTCGTGCAACAGAAAACTCAGATTGGACAGATAGTCTAGCTAGCTGTCTGGATTTACCCTGCAGAGATCTGAGGAGCAGTTAACCATAGTCTTCAGAAATCCTCCGGAGTTTAGAATTCCAACACCAAGGAAGCTTTAGGTAACGGAAATCCAGCCAAAAATAAGGACATACAGTGGAATTTCAGGCGTGAACGGGGCAATCCCGTAAGTGGAAGGTTGAGTATATACTAATCTTATAGTAAAGCATAATATTCAGGGCTTCCACACCTTCTTAAACATCAAATTCAAAGTCTGACAACAAAGAGAAAAACAGCAACAGAATTTTCATTTCTTTTGTGAATCCACTCCAACGTATGAAAAAAATGATTGCCAATACGGCCACAGTTGTGTAACGTTATCTTTATCACCACCCCATTCACCACTGTCGCCGGGTGGTCATCTACTGTTACGTTGGCGGCAGAGCCTGCAGCAGGTGCTTCCATGACGCCATCAGTTATTATGCTTCCTCCTCTTCTTTTGTTTTGGTCAATGATTTTGGTGCTTGGCGCTTGGCAACAAACAGACATTATGTCACCAATTGGAATGGAGCGTGCACCAAAACTATCGGTGTATGAATGTGTGTGTGAATGGATGAACGAGAGGCGAATTGTAAAGTGCTTTGTCCGGTAAGGTCCTATGACATGCTGCTTTTTGGATGCTTTTATATAGGCCTTAGTGGTCCCCTAATACTGTATCTGAAGTCTCTTTTATATAGGCCTTAGTGGTCCCCTAATACTGTATCTGAAGTCTCTTTTATATAGGCCATAGTGGTCCCCTAATACTGTATATGAAGTCTCTTTTATATAGGCCTTAGTGGTCCCCTAATACTGTATCTGAAGTCTCTTTTATATAGACCTTAGTGGTCCCCTAATACTGTATCTGAAGTCTCTTTTATATAGACCTTAGTGGTCCCCTAATACTGTATCTGAAGTCTCTTTTATATAGACCTTAGTGGTCCCCTAATACTGTATCTGAAGTCTCTTTCCCGAAATTCAGCCTTGGTGCAGAATTACAGCCACTAGAGCCAGACCCACAATGAGCTTTCCTTAGGATGTGCCATTTCTGTGTCTGTAGCTTTAAATGCTATTGAGGAGGAGAGAGGGGGGGGCAAGGTGGAGGGTGGGGGTGTGTCCTTGACCAACTGACACTTTGCTTGAGTAAAGCCATGATGTCTCTCTCTCTTTCTCATGGGGGGGCCAAATTCTCTGGGCGGCCAAAGCAGAGAAAGGGGAGGTAACCTTTCCCCTTATGACATCATAAAGAGAAGATTCCAGATCGGCCCATCTGAGCTTTCATTTTCTCAAAGGCAGAGCAGGATACCCAGGGCTCGGTTTACACCTATCACCATTTCTAGCCACTGGGGGACCATAGGCAGGCTGGGGGAACTCATATTAATGTTAAAAAAACTCATAAAGTGAACTTTTCATGCCATGGGACCTTGCAGTCTAGGAGCAATGATTTGCCAAACCTGCTCTTTGAAGTCTAACAAATTTCTTCTGATTTTATTTTGTAGTAACGAGTAAGGAAGATGCTTAGGGGGAGTATACTTTTTTTTTAGGAAATGCAGTGGAGTAAAATGTAAAGTTTCTAGAAATATAAATAACAAAGTAAAGTACAGATACCGGAAAATTCTACTTAAGTGCAGTAACAAAGTATTTGTACTGAAAGTTTGTCAGATTTTGCTTTACTTTCTCTCTGAGTGTACGATAAGGAAATTGAAAATTAATCATAAAGTAGTATAAATGTAGTACTAATGCTTATATGATCTCATTATAGAACAACCAGACTAATTTCTATATTTAGCATATTGTGCATAACAGGGGGTGCTAATACACAATACAACTCAAGTAAGAGAATGATGCATTTTCATCACCAATTGCGATCCATTGTATATTGTGAATAATTGTGAACATTTGTGGAGTGTGAAACTTGCCATAGTGCTTTTTCAGGTCCAGTTATGTGTTGTTTCCTCACCTGCTGTCTCCTTTTCTAGAGCAAATCGTGGAGAAAGATGAAGGGCCCTACTACAATCACCTGGGATCTGGACCTACTGTAGCCTCTATACGAACCCTGATGGAGACGAGGTGAGTCTTTTTCTCCTCTCCTCTCCTCTCCTCTCCTCTCCTCTCCTCTCTTGCCCTATCTGCCTCTCCCTCCTCCTCCTCTCTCTCTCCCCCTTCCCTCCTCCTCACATTTTGTCCTTAGGGAATCCGTGACCCAGAATCCAGTAGGAGAAACAGGACATATCAGCACCATCAGCATATCAGAGGCAAAAGCACAAGGGTAGCAGCAGATGATAACTTAGAATGAGAGGAATAAGGGAGGATATAAATCAAATCACAGAGAGAGAGACAGATAAAAATTACTGTAAGAGAGAGGAAGACAGACGGAAGGGGGGAAAGAGGAGAGATATTAGGTTTAGTGGAAAGTATGATAGAAATAGTGCCCTTTTTGTACACTAATATCAAGGTCAGATATTGTTACTAGTAACAGTCCTCCGTATTAATTAAAGTGAAATTACAGTAAACAAATAATCTCACAGTCAAATTGAAGTTAAAAATCTATGTGCTATGTTTTTATAAATGAGGCAACAGATGCCATTTAGCATTAACCATCGGCACTCTAATGTAACCCATGTCACATACATAGTACTATCTAGACAGCCTCACCAAACCATTCCAATAAGCTGTTGTTTCTTTGTCTGTTATGCTTCAGCAAACTTGATAATAAAAATACAGATTGAGTTTGGTCTTTTGATCTTCATAGGATTAATATTTATTCAATTTAGCAAGGAACAGCTCCTCAGATGGTAATTTTAATAACCAAAGTGCAGCTACAGCCTCTTTAAATCATCCTAATCAATCAACTGTTTTCAAGGAATGAAGAGTTGCTATTTTTTTCATAGCTTGGTTAACACATTCTGACAATGTCTTGTGGTGTCTCTTATTTGTAACCTCAGAATGCAGAAAAAAACGTGTACTCGGTGTAACCTTCTATAACCGGATGACACATTGTGTTATGCTTTAAGGTAACAGTTCAGAACATTGTACTGGGGCACACATTTGGTTGTTATTCACAGAGGCTGGATTTTAATAGGACCTATGAGTCATTAGTCCCTGGAGAGCACATGGTGATGGTGGGGGGGTTGTTTGACCAGAGACCACTTCTTCTTTTTTTTGAGAGATGACATAAGTAGTTAAGGCCCCGATGTCCCTATAGCTGACCTTTGACCCACCCCTGACTCCAGCAGGCCACCCCTGTGGTGACAGAGCCCACTCCCCTCCCACTCTCTGAGCCACCTCGGGCTGGTTCCTATTCAGGAGGAGCCCCTTCATTCACTGCCACACCAAATCTGCTCTGGCCTGAAGTTTTCACAATGGCAGGTATCAAGCAGGCAGGAGACCTGATCTGAGCTGTGAGCAGACCTCTGACAAGTTCAGATGACCCATTCCCACCCCAACCCAACCTCTGACATCTCTCCTATTCTCTCCCCCCCCCCCAACACACACACAACACACAAATGCACGATTAGGACTACTATTAAGTAATCTCTATTATTTGCCCAAGCAGGTGTTCACAAACAAACACACAAAACAAAACAAATAGAAATTTGTGATTTTTTTGAGTACACAAAATAAGCTCATTCATGCGCATGTGGTCACAAACACCTGCACAGAAAATCTCCAAGAGAAGACCCTCTGACTGGCATTGTGTGGAGGCTAGTGGGTTCTGGTTTGCTCTGCCATGCTTGTGTGAATCTCAGCAGAGCCTTGTGAGCACTCCTCACCAGCTAGTGCTGCTGAGGTTGGCCCGTCTATGTCAGTTTTGACATAAACTACTACTCCCACAGTCTACAAAATAACAGATTTAGAGCTACATTTGCAAAAGCAATAAGTGGCATAAAACGTAACAAACACACTCGATGAGATCAATGTTTAACTTATTGATTAACCTCTAAAAAAACTGCATAATGTCTCCTATTACTTGTTGTTGAGTGGCATTGTTGACCTTTATCAGCAACCATTTGGCAAACTGAGCAAATCTTATCTGAGCTGTCAGATTGTTCAACTCAGTTCCACACCTTACAGTGTTTTTTCATGTTAAGCATTAGACAGATTTGTTACACAGACATGTAGGCTGTATTTGAATGTTTTTTGGATTGTGAATACAGGCACAAAGCACACATCCATATTGCTGGTCAACAGGCTGTCAGGTGTAGTGTTTGTTGTGTGTTAGAGTGCAACTTTCAACACAAGGGAGGATGCAGAGCGTTTGATCAGTCAGTCAGCAAATCCTTGGAGGTCGGCTTGGTGGCCCTTGGGGCCCTACGCAGGAAAGATTACAGTGTGTTTTTAGGTTTAGGCCACTCGAGTGTCAGCTTGGTGTGTCAGGGCCCTACAGATAGGCATCAGTGCTATCTGATCTGAAGAGAAGCCATTCTGGCTCCAAACACCAAGTGTTCAAGTGGAAGAACTTTAAAAGAACTAAATTGTTTTTCCTCCTGTGTAGGTATGGAGAGAAGGGAGATGCCATCCGGGTTGAGAAGGTGGTGTACACAGGCAGAGAGGGAAAAAGCTCACAAGGATGTCCTATTGCTAAGTGGGTAAGTAGCATCGCATCACGTCTGCCATGTGTTTGAAGTTTTGAAAGAGCCTTACATTACACAACTTTTAGCGTAGGTGACTGCTGTGGGATAAGAAGCATTTGTCTTTTGAGACTTGGTATTGTCACAGTCACAACTCTTTGATTGAGTTTACATTTTAAAATAACAGCCCATGACTCTTAAACAATAACATTTTGACAGGCTTTTAATAACTCAGTCAAAGCCTGATTGTGTTTAAGTGAGAGGCAGAAAAAAAACATGTTTTTAGACTTGCGTCCCACCTGACAACGACAGCCAATCAACAACAGATGTATGCCTGTGTGTGTGTGTGTATAATGAGAGGTCCTGGAGAGACACCTAGCCAAGTTTGTCACCCACAGTGAGTAAATAAATATTAGGTCTCACTCTGTGACAACTGCCCAGCCTCCCTTCCAGTGTCACCCCTGACACATCCTGCTAATGACTTTATGGATTCAAAACAGCCATTCTACTGAGGGAGGGTGAGTGTGGGTGTGTTGGAGACAGAGAGAGGGGGAGTTTAGAGATAATAAAAGTGAAAGCGAGCAGGCTTGTTCATATCAATAGCCATTTATCTTTACTGACAGAAAAAACTGTTGCAAGGAACGAATTATTAAGGTTACGAGAAGCAAAATGTTGAATATTTAAAATCTTTGTCCACTAGTATATTTTATAGTATGAGACTCTCCAGCTATAGGTATTTAACCTTTAGCATCATAAGCAGATTTAGGATTGGTATCCAGTCACCACAGCAGGTCAGATTTCAGTACAGGTATCAAATATCCTTCCAAAATGCAGAATCATCAACTGTTTCTCATTGTGTCTTGTTCAGTAAAAAGCATTGGACATCTAAAGGGGCCTGCTTGAAGGCACAAATGTTTATTTCTAACAAATTCAGTAACTCCAGAATTAGACAATAGAAGATTTGGCAGCATGTCATTTTAGTTGTAAGTATTGTGAATAAAAATTAGAGTAGTGGAACTAGTGAGCATAAATTAAGGCGTTGCTGGTAAAGAGCCAGGGTGTTCACCTCCACTGGATAAAATAATGATCAGCTCTGTTTCCTGTCAGGTGATCCGTCGTAGCGGCGAGACAGAGAAGCTGCTGTGTCTGGTGCGTCAGCGTGCAGGCCACCACTGTGCCAACGCTGTCATCATCATCCTCATTATGGCCTGGGAAGGTGTCCCAAGGGCCCTGGCTGACAAGCTGTACAGCGATCTCAGTGTCACCCTCACCAAATATGGCAACCCCACCAGCCGACGCTGTGGCCTCAATGATGAGTGAGTAGCTGATGGGATCTTTCACACTGGTTTTCTAACATACAAGTTTGTGGATGTGCAGAGAGCAGACAGTTTGTATGATTTCAGCATTATATTGCATTCCTATGCCTTCACTGCACCTGTATGAGTTATCTTTTTAGGCACGTGCTAAACTGTTTTACAGTATCTCAAGTAATCTTTATCAGAATTTTCAGGCAGACCCATGACACCAATAATCTATGCTCATGTGGGCATCTGTGACATGGAAAAGTACTCCAGAGACATAGAGCAAAGGCAAATATTGTTGTATGCAGAAAAACAAACATTGTGTACACATTGTCCATGTCATACATCCCACTCCCACAATTAGCTATGAATGGATGTTGACACACCCTTGTTTAACCTGGTTTAGACATAGCCAGCATTCACTATCTAGGTTTAGAAAACAAGTCTTCCCCTCCTAGCAGCCTCTGAGTTATTACACTAGTTAGATACTTTAACCTATATTAGCCTATTAACTAATTGCATGTGAGTAGGTCAAATTTTATCTGTCTGTGCTACACATATATAAATGTAAGATAAAGTAAAAAGATATTTGTTTATGACACTTCTAAGAAGACCAAGCTTCAAATGAAATATTGCGCAAATGAGATTTCTCTGTTTCACATTGTTATATCCCACTCAACCCAGTTAAAATATAGTGTACAACACGATGCACATCATTTACACATCATTTACACATGAAGCTGAGAATGTGCTCAATGTCTCCCCCTGCAGTCGTACCTGTGCATGTCAAGGCAAGGACAGTGAAACTTGTGGTGCTTCCTTCTCATTTGGCTGCTCCTGGAGTATGTACTTTAATGGCTGTAAGTACGCCCGAAGCAAAATACCGCGCAAGTTCAGGCTACAAGGAGATCGCCCTGAAGAGGTACTCATCACCTAAAAACCACTTGTTGTTTAGAACTATACGAAGAGAATAATAAGAATATAAAAATATGCTAATATTGAATTAGTGAGGTTTTAAAAATAAAATAAAAAAATCTTGTAATTTTAAGCTACTGTTTTATAGCTCTGTGGCTTTGTGTGTTGTTTTGTTTTGACCTGTGATCTATGTGTGTGCTCATCAGGAGGACAAACTCAGGGATAACTTCCAGCATCTGGCAACTGAGGTGGCTCCTTTGTACAAGCAGCTGGCCCCGCAGGCCTTCAGTAACCAGGTTTGTTGTAAAGGCAAATACCCATCACAGTCTTTACACAATAACAACCTCATGCTGCCAGCAACTATATTTGTCATCTTCCTCACACACAATGAGTAGTACTGTACACCAGACCATTCAGACATTGGCTGTCAAATAATAACACTCCTTGCTTCTTTGCACAAAGACTGAGAAACAGAAAAAAATCTCCTGATAGGGATTGACTTAACTTATAAAAGTAATTTTTTTTCAAAATGACAAATAACACCTGTGAAGTGCTGCCTACGTACAGACGTATGTGTGTCTATCTTGAATGTTGAATGTCCTCTTCCTCAGTGCCAGACAGAGTCGAAGGCTCCAGACTGCAGGCTGGGCTTGAAGGAAGGCCGCCCGTTCTCTGGAGTCACTGCTTGCATGGACTTCTGTGCCCACGCTCACAAGGACCAGCACAACCTCTACAATGGTTGCACAGTGGTAAGATCACTCACCATACTCTTACATTTGTGTTTTGGGTGTTTTGTAGGGGTGAATAAATTATATACTGTTCTTTTTGTGAATAAGTAAAATAAAACGTGTTGATGTTTTGTAGCTTAACACAGTTTACATTTAATCTTGCTTTCCCACTCTTTCTCTGTTAGGTGTGTACTTTAACTAAGGAGGACAACCGTTCGTTGAAGGAGATCCCTGAGGATGAGCAGCTCCATGTGTTGCCTCTTTACAGGATCTCCCAGACTGATGAGTTTGGCAGTGAAGAGGGCCAGCGTCTCAAGATGCAGACGGGAGCCATCCATGTGCTTCAGGCTTTCCGCCGTGAGGTACGCAAGTTGCCCGAACCTGCCAAGTCCTGCCGACAGCGCCGACTGGAGGCCAAAAAGGCCAACTCGGAGAAGAAGAAAAACAAACTCATGCAGCAGGCAGGGGAGACACCAGAGAAAACAGTGGTCAAGGCTGAGGTCTGCATCACCGGTTCTCCTCAACTCCAAGGCAATAAAGGTTAGTTGTTTGTTGTTGTGTCACTCATAATGTACTTTGATTGAGGTCAACAGAGGTCCAGACTGTATCATTATTTTAAATTACTTGACTTGGGGCCTTGTTAGGTAACGTAAATTTACATTTACTCTAACCCTAATCTGCAAGCAGAGTGTAACAGAACTCAAATAAAACAGAAGACATAAACAATTAAAAACTAAAATGCATTTAAATTTCAGTATGTAATTTACCTTTCCTTTGTTTTAAACATTCAGCAATTATAAAACAGGAAGTGAAGCCTAACATCAAGAAGGAGCCCTTCAACGGATCAATAGATAGATACCCTGTGCAGGCAACAGACCCGTTCAACAACATCTATCCACACCCTGCCTACTATGCAAGGGGAGGCCTCCCCCCAACTGGCCAGCCCTCTGCACCAGACGCAGTAAACGGTTACCACCACAATCTGCCCGCAATGCACTATGGCTACTACAACTATCCACCCAATGCACTTTTCCCCCCTAAGCTGAGGACCTACGAGGGTCGAAATGGCTCTTTGCCCAAAGCAGGCAGCAAGGCTGTCCAGGTTGACACCAAGCCTGATATTCAGAGCCTTCAGGCCAGACTGGCCCAGTCCTACCCCAGCCACCCAGAGCAAGCCAACCAAGCCCACCACAGCACTTACACCCAGCCTGCAGACTACAACCAGTCCCGTCCTTCCTCTGTCTGCTCTGAATCCTCCAACAGAGGCACTCCAGTCATCAAACAGGAGCCTATGGATGTGCCAGTCTATGAAGGCACAATGCAGAGCCAGGCTGGTGTCAACACACCTAGCACCACCCCCAAGCCTGCAGCCTGGCCTGGGCACAAGCTTAATGGAAGTATCGTAACTAAACTAAGTCCTGAAGCCTCATTGTTGAACCCGGACAAGCAGCAGTTTCACCAGCATCCCCAGCAGCGACAGCCCTCTCCTTACCCCCAGCAGTGGACATACCCTGGCTCAAATGCCCTGATGGTTTCCCCTGCCCCATCGCCGTCACTCAAGGTACCTCCCTCTCCATCTCCGTCCCCTCACCTAGTCACAGCGTTCCCAGGTAACATACACCAAGTGTCCACACGCCCTGCCACCCCACACCCAAGCACCCCTGGCCCAGGTACACCACAGCCTGGCAGCTCTCACTCAGGCTTAGTTACACCACAGCCAGGCACCCCAGGCCCAGGAACCCCCAGGCACTGGGCCAGCCCTGGTCCTAGTCCTCAGCCGAATGCTTGGGCCATGGGGCCTATGGCACATAGCCCTGGTTTGAAGCACAGCAATCCTGCAGGAGCCTACCCTGACAAGATCTGGTCCAAGACTGGGGAAAGTCGGTGTTCCACTCCCCTTGGGCTCCAAGAGAAGGCCTGGAAGTCTTGTGGAGGTTCATTGGCAGGCAGTACCCCGTCCCTTGCCCCTGAGGGTCGCCTCTTCCCTGATTCCCTGCAGCAGTCAGATCAGGCCTGCTGGAATCCTGGCCGGGCTGAGAGTGATGTTGAGAGCACCCAGGGTCGTGAGGAGGATGACGATGAGGTGTGGTCTGACAGTGAGCACAACTTCTTGGATCCCAACATTGGTGGCGTAGCGGTAGCACCCGCTCATGGCTCGATCCTGATTGAATGTGCCCGTCGGGAACTACATGCTACCACTCCTCTCAAAAAGCCTGATCGCTCTCACCCTACCCGCATCTCCCTGGTCTTCTACCAGCACAAGAACCTCAACCAGCCCATGCACGGCCTGGCTATATGGGAGGCCAAAATGAAGCTGCTGGCAGAGCGAGCGCTGCAGAGGCAGCAGGAAGCAGCTCTCCTTGGCCTCTCCCAGGATGACATCAAGGCCCTTGGGAAGAAACGCAAGTGGGGGGCTACGGTGGCAGGTGCCAGTCCTGGACCTGGACAATGTATAGACAAGAGGGAGGGGCCAGTGACACGGTTAGCCCCCACGTTCCACACTTCCTCTATGGTTACTGTGTCTCCCTATGCCTTCACCCGCCTCACTGGGCCCTACAGCCACTTTGTCTGAGGTCAGACAGACACAAACAGACTGATAGCTACAGAGTGGTGCAGTGGAGGGCTGGAGAGAGCGATGAGCAGGATGAATGTCTCTCAGCCGTCCCGCAGTCTGGCATCTCTCCATCCTGCCCCCTCCGCAGTCCACTTGGAGGAGGAGGGGACATTTTTATTGTTTTTTACCTCATGTCAGGCAGTGGTTTGGGCTTCAGACACACTGCCTGTGGTGCTCTTCCTCTCTCTTCCCTGGAGAGGAACTCCATTGCTTTTTCTTGTTCATAGAATTTTAATGATTCTAATTATTGCTATTATTATCAATATTATTATGATTGCTATTGTTACTGTCAATGTTGTTATTACAGGTATTATGATAATGAAGACTTGTTTGTTTTTTATTATTGCTGTTTTCATTAATGTTATTATTAATGATGTGATTGTTTTTGGTTATATATTTTTTTTTAAATCAATCAGTCTCAGTCAGTCAGACTCAGACAATTGCTTTTTCCATGTTTGGAAAATGTGTACCCCTCTTTCTGTTTTTGATTTTCTTTGTTCTTGTCAATCTTCCAGCTGTACTTGGAGGAGGAGCCATTATCTGCCTGGCAAGACAGCAAATCAATGTTACAGTACTCATATGTACGTATATATATAAAACAAAAAGCCTTTCCGTTAGGCTTGCCTTAGATATCTATCTCTATTTTGACATATACAGATATGTATCTTTGATTTTAAGGCAGTTTAGCCCTCCATAAAAGATAATTACAACTATTATTAACCTGGGCTCTATTTCCTAGTTTTGTGTTCAAATGTACTTTGCTTAGGCAGCAGCACTGCTGTTTAATGCCTCATTTCCACTGCATGGTTCGGCTCGACTTGAGTCAACTACATTTTTTTTTGGTACCAGTTGCTATTTCGCTTTTTACTGCAGATAGTACCCCGTTAGTGTAGGCCGGATTCTCAGCTGGATGCTGACATTGCGTGAAACTGCTGTGACATCATTCATGCGATACTCGCTGGATCTTTTCATCTGCAACATTCCTGCACTTTGTCAACTGTACGGCGTAGTGTACAGCGTAGTGTACGTCGTAGTTTTCGCGGGCTGCCATCTTTTAAAATCTGGGGCGAGTGAATAACAAAATTGCAGTCACGGTAACTTGGCTATTTTAAAATGGCAGGTTTGTGCAGGATGTCCCCTGTCACACTAGTGACGATTCTCTCTGACCAATCAGTGGTCTGCAGTGTTTAAACTCGCTTTGAACCTTAGCCAAGGTGGTACCAGATACTATCCACAACTTTTGTTAATGGAGAACCCATAAAAGAGTAGAGCCGTGCCGTACCATGCAGTGGAAATGTGGCACAAAACACAAAGGACAGTAACACTGTACTGGAACCTGCCAAAATCCTTTTTTTTAATTTTCTGTTGCCTGGATCTTAGTATTTTCATCATTTCGGTTTTAGTTGGGAAAATCTGTGCAATTCAGTCTCCCAGCATTATGTACAAATACAATATATTCTATTATTATCTACACAACTGGTGAGAACAGAAGAAAGAAGGAAGGAAAGACAGGGCTCCACTAAAGTCAGCTGTCAAAGCACTGAGCAGCGTATATCAGAATCTCATCAGTTGTATTTGCACTGATACAAACAATTATACTGTACCTTTTTGATGTGACCACTGTAAGAAGCAGAACACATAAAAGGACTCTTTCAATTGGAGGCTGTTTCTTTGATATTACATGAAAACAGCTGAAGAGCAGTGCTTGGTTTAACAGTTTGTTTTATAAGAGCCCCTATAAGGCTAACACTGAATTTTAAAGTTATAGACAAAACCGAGCATTATGATGCAAAACGTAGGAAAATAATGCCCAGATTAAAAATAGTTGCAATTGCCATTTAAATCACATTTGGAGAAAACATTGCTGCTTCTCTTGTCGTTAGATGGCGTGCTCCTCCTCTTCTGCATCCCTCCAGCTTTCGACTGGTGCTCAATTTCCAGCTCTGATAGATTTTCATTCCACTAATCTTCATGGCACTTGATGCTGTACTTAGGTGCTCTAACTCTAATCTGGCTCAACTAGTATTCGCAAGTGAATTTGTTTTGCCCGAGATGGAGTAGCAGAATGATGATTTATTGCTTCAAGACATCGGTGGAGGAAATGCTTACGAACGCTTTCCTTTGCTTGTCATGTGTTCCTGTAACTGTCCATATCTGGTACTTCACAGCGGCTAAAATAAGTGATACTATTTGCAAATGCCATTTGACCCAGATCTGCCACAGGTGGCATACTTTATCTTACTATAACATTCAAGTAGGGGTGAGCACCTCTGAGTATAAACTCTAGAGGGCAGCAGTGACTGCCGTTTCAAATTGGTTTGTACAAACAAACCTGCAAGCACTTGAGATCCATTCAGAAGCCAGTAGAGCCTTGCCTTGCTACTTTAACCATCCATGGCCAGTAGAGGAGGATCTCACAGTCTGTTTGCTGACCATGGATGGGACTCACCAAAGCAGCTCAAGGGAAAGTTGATCTTTGTCCCCTTGTGGCACAAATGTGAATGAAGTCTAGAGAAGCTTTTGGGAAGCCCAATCCTGGGTTTAAGCAGAAGGAAACAGTGTTGGGACAGCAGTGCTTTTGGTGCTCCTACACACACACACACTCTGGTGCTCTCCTATTATTACACTTGATTTACTGTGAAAGGCCCACTCCTTCCTCTGCATGGTGCTGTCATCTTCGAGCAGAGGGAGGCGCTTCCTTCTGCAGGCACCTTGTCACCACCCTGTAGTTTCAGCTCTGTCATTGGGCTCGACAACTGGTTCATTTTGAGGTGCTTTTTGCAGTTTATTGGTGCAAAGTGGTTTGGTCTCAAACTAAGTACACTGTACAGGGCAGAGAAAGCACAGTCATTCAGTGCATTGTTCGTAACCCATTCACAGAGCAAACAATAGTACTAAGAGCTAAAGGGAGACCTTGGAAAATGACTGTAGCTTCTGGGAGTTGGCGCCAAATTCAAGTGCATTGAATCAATGAATCTCTCACTTTGCATGCGTTGTGTCTTAAAATGACTCAAACGCATGGGAAAAGCCAAAGAGAGAGACTATTTGAGAGCCTGGATAGCCTTTTTTGTTTTCAGGCATCAACCATGTTACTATTTGATTAATTGAATTCAAGCAGTGACATGGTTTACTTGCAACGTGTCGAAAATGAAGATGAGCGTCTAATAGAATTGGATACAGGCTGACTCCTGGCTGTTGGGGGGTTGTTTGAGTCAAGGCCCTGGTCATCTGTGAAAGACCCTGTTACCTCTCCCGAGGGTCTCCAGCTCTCTACCTCACGCTGTAGAGACACTGGTCACAATCACAACTTGCTACTGAGGGCAGAGAATCATGCATATGTCCCTTTGTGTGTTCTAGATCTCCACACTCATTTTAACCTCCTTTTTTACTCTTATTTATTACTACATGGTGATGATGATGATGATAATGATTGTCTTTGATGCTATTGTTTTTTTTTTCATCTTTTTTTATATAGCTAATACAAATTGTACATAGAGAAGAAAAGATTTATAAAAGCACTTTTAATCTTGATTTTAATGACAAAAAGAAAGAGCCGATTATTGACAACTTGAAGCTTAGTTTTGTTTTTTTGTTTTTCTCAAGAGAGAGATAAAAATGTAAATATTAAAATATTTAGGTAAGATTATTTAACTGGTGAGGATAGTACCTGAACCATGAATGACAAGGGGGTATTTTGAGGTCTCTGACAGCCCTCCACAACAGTAAACAACACTTGGTCCCAATGTGTTGTGTGTAAATGTGTGCTTAGTAACACTGTGGTTTTGCTTTCGTAAGTACTGTACCCCTTGTCAGCATGTAACTGACAGAGACTTGTCACAAATTCATCAGCCCAATTATGTAACATGAAACCCCACTTGACTTACTTACTCACTGACGACAGTCAATATAACTGGAGGATCCCCAATCAAATTTCAATTTAAGCTTAAAAAACTCAACGACAGTGATCTACTGGCAGTAAGCTAAGGACAAATCTAGAAAGGTAGCCGTAAACCTGATATGTGTTGTTTGTTGTTTAAAGAAATAGTTTGACATTTTTGGGAAATATGCTTATTCACTTCCTTTGCCGAGAGTTCGGTGAAGACGATTGATACTACAAGTATTTGGAGCCAGCAGCTGGTTAGCTTAGCACCAAGATGGAAAACAGGGGAAACAGCTAGCCTGGTTCGGTGAACAGGTAACAAAATCCACCTACCAGCACACATGATATCTTGTTTGTTTAATCCGTTAAAAAAAACCAAGTCTAAACAAGTTCAAGTTGTGGTTTATGGTGGTTACGTGCCAGACTTTTTTCCAGGTAACTAGGCAACCAGCAGAGACTTCAGGAAGTCACTGCTCCCAGCCAAGACATTGTCTGGCACATAAACACCTGTAAGATTGACAGTTTTTGTATGGATGAGCTTTAGAAGTGCTGCTAGGCAGATTTAGTTACCTCAGCTAGGTGTTTTCCCCTGTTTCCAGTCTTTATGCTAAGCTAACTGATGGCTGCTGGCTGTAGCCTTTATATTTAGCATACATAAATGAGAGTGGTATTGATCTTCTCATCAAAGTCTAATATTCCCCACAATGTTGAACTTCTTCCCTTAATATCAGTAGAGTTGCCCTATAAATGTACCACCCATCATGTGCAGGGACGCATCCAAAGGTGGGGGGGGGGGGGAATCAGAGAGAGATGTTTTAGTGAGTAATAGCCCAGCAATCTTTGTCAGTTGTGTTAGACTATCAGGTAAGAGACCGCCTCCCTGCTTGTTTAGATGTATTTATCATTATCTATTCTAGTTCTCATTATATTAAGTATGAAATTGGCATAAAAATCATGATGCCCCTGTGGAAGATTAGATACCATGCTAGTTTGTAATAATTCATCATATGATACACACATCATGGCCGACAGTAGTTTGACTGGTGCAGGGGCTGGGACTGGAATGACAGCCCATTTTACTCTTTAACCATAACATTACACACACACACACACACACACACACACACACACACACACATTTGCCTAACAATGGGTGCTGAGGATACAGTGTACATGATATCTTAATGACTGTACATTTCTAAATGTCTCGCAAGTTTGGTGGATGGTTGTCATGAGACGCCTCCTCCCAAACACGAACCGAGATGAGGGGGTCAGTCAGCTGGTGCTATGATGCTGCACCTTAAAATTCACTGTGTAAAAAAGTGTGAGGGATAAATGATTACCACAAATATTTTTCTGAGCTCTTCGAATGTCAAGAGAAGTATACTTTTGATTCAAGCAGTTTCACGGGATGGGAAGCTGCCCAGGTGCTGACTTTATGAAAAGTCTTTTGTTACGATGCTACAAATTTACATCTCTTTTTGAGGGCAGGGGTGGCACTCAAACAGTTGATCACATTCTCTATTAATATTCATTCCATATTGTACTTGAACTCATTAAAACTAGGATGAGATATAGAATCATATATGAGGACAGTTTTTTGGGTTTCACATTTGGTACAGCAAGTACCAAAGGCTATTGAAATGGTTTTTGGAGTATGTTGTACATGTTCATGTTAACTGAATGCTAAGATATTTGAACAATACAAGAAGAGTAATTGTGTACTGCCTCCCTTCCTCTCCCTGGTCATGCACTTCTTTTACTCCACCCCTCTCTTATTCTTAACACCTTGTATATTCTATACATATACACACACATACAGATATAGATATGCATCTCACTGTGTGTGGCCGACTTTTAGAAGTCCATTGAACACCTACTTTAATGAACACTCTCCAAATTTGAGATAGAGACTTGGACCCTGGCCCATACAAAAAAAGAAAAATGAACCTACACAACTGGCAGCTACATTTGAGTTTTAGGATTGCTCTTGGTTCTTTATTTTCATGTCAAGGATGCAGTATGTAAAAAAAAAAAAAGTGTTTTTGTTCAGTCTCTCTCTCTTTGTAGCTGTATGGTGTATCATGTGAATACATAGTGTATGTGGTAAAAACCCCACAATATTGTTTTATGTTGCGCGATAAATAAAAACATTGAAGTGAAAACAAAGTGTTTGGTCAAGTGACTTTATTTTCTGCTCAAGATGTAACCAATTATGGTCATTATTGTTGTGGTGCAGTGATGGTCAACCTAGGAAAGTCATTGGCATAATTTCACTGATTTGTGCCTCCAATTTGATGAGTAACCTCCGAGTGGTCTCACAACAAGGAATAGAAAGCGTGGGCTAGGGTGGCCTGGCTAGCTCAGTTAGTAGAGCAGGCGCACATGTATAGAGGTTTACTCCTCGACGCAGTGGCCGTGGGTTTGACTCCGACCTCCGTCCCTTTGCTGCATGCCATTCCCTCTCTCTCTCCCTTTCACGTCTTCATCTGTCCTGTAGAATTAAAGGCCTAAAAATGCCCCAAAAAATAATCTTAAATAGAAAGCTTCAGCTAGGGCTCTATCTTATTTGGCGTCCTCTGTTCTTTTGTTACACCACTCACCTGCTAGTAAAAAAATAAAAAGTGCGCCATGCATGTATGGTAGCCTGTCAGTTTTTCTCAAAGAGTGGTCATTTGGTAAAATATGTTTTTAATGTAAAATAAAAAAAAATAAAAAAAAAGTGTTTCCCAAACTGTCTGCAAGCGACTCTATAAGACAGTGAGGAACATAGATTTGTTGTTTTCAATATTAAATAAACTTGTGTGTACATTTAAACATTATTATTTGAATTGGCTGTTTTTCTGTGTTGTCGGACTTCAGCAATGAAGCCGACCATTTTGTGACAATGCCTTCAATTTACGTCTCAAATGATCAGCGTGACGTGAAGGATATACGGAGGAATGAAGTTTACGGTTACTGTCAACTGACAAGATGGATCGATGGCTTCAGACAGACATTGCTTCCCTGATGTCTCAGCATAAGCAGCACCATTCTTCCTCATTAAGACGGCAACACAGACAATGAGTGAGGAAGCTATCATTTCATTTGGCTGTCATTTGTAATATACTGTTAAAGTAGGAGCCCTATTGTTTTGGGGGATATTTTTTCACTTAGGTGGTCCGCTTTTTTCTTTTATTGGGTCCTTGGTCTGAAAATGTTTGAGAAACACTGGCCTATGTGGCACAGCATCTCCATTTCTTTACTGGAAGGGCACCAATATGGTGGCCCTGAGAGCTCAAATCACTGCAAATGAAGAAAACATGCAGATAGACAAAAAAAATGAAGAAACATCTTCACCAACGTGACGACACATGCAGCCTTTAGAAAACATTTTAACCAACTTCACGACACACGAAAACATCAATTTGACAACACATACGCAGCATTTAGAAAAAGCGTTAGAGAAGCTCCCAACACAACGGAAACAGTTTCCAGGGGACACTAAAAAGTGATCCACACCGCTGGGACACGCTAGTTGTTGCCATGGTTTGTTTCTGCCACCAGAGGCCAGTGTATCAGTCAATGTCAATAGGCAGGCAATGATGTTTTCAGAAGAAACGACTGTTTAATTATTAAAAGTCAGACCCTGGATTCAAATTCATCTTCGCAAACCAACCGTGTCAGCAAATCTGTCGCTCTATTTTGACGGGCATAGGGGAGGCCTCGTGAAGGAGATAGCATGGAGTCGATTCTGGCCTGCCTCGCCCCCGATCCCTCCCCCTCCCCCTCCTCCCCCTCTTCCAGCTTGCCGGGATGTAGTGTTGACAGGGGGGGGCTCTCAAGTTGCTGGTCGTCGCGTGGTATGTGAGTTTGGTCCTACATATTTTACATATTGCTTTGTCCTTACTCGTGATTTTTCCCTGTTTTTCTTTGGGAACCCAAAGTAGCGCCACGCGTTGCTTTTCAAATTGTCAGGAGTGTAGGTTTCAAACTCCTCGTCAGATGTGGTTGTTGTAGGCGTTGGCGCGGCCATTGTTTTGGTATACAAAATAGGCGCTAACCAGGACACTAATGTCACCTGGCCCAGATGACCAATAATAGCCTTGCTAATGAGCTCGCGACTTCACCAGGCGTGAAAAAGCCTCGGAGTCTGAATTGAAAACAACGTTTACAAGCAAACACATTTACAAAAAATAATGCCCATAACAGGTTCGAATATTAAGGGCTGCCTAATATTCGTTCAAATATCATTATATTTTTAAATATTCAAATTATATTTGAATAACTAAGTTCGGAGTCAAAGCCCTACCCTGAAGGTACAAACTCTAGACAACAAGTAGTAAGTGCAAGTACATTAGCTTTAAATAAGCAAAACTACAAAGAGCCAAATGAAATTGCAGCTGTAAAAATATATTTAAATGTTTTTTTGTGTTTTTTTTTTGTTTTTTTTAACCAAGGTGCAGTCGGAAGAGAAGTGTTTTTTTTGAAGATGTGTAGGCTTCTGATGTCAACAGGGAGCTCATTCCACCATTTAGGAGCCAGGACAGCAAGCTGCAGGACTGCCAGACTCTCCTCCAGAGCGCGCTGGAGGAGAGTCTGGCTACTCCACATAGCATTCAGAATCGTCTTTGGCGGTGCTAAGCACCGGAGAAAAGCCGCGGTGCCGCTGCAAAATAGGCTCGGAAGGAACTTGTTTTGGTGGAACCAGAAAACTCAGATTGGACAGATAGTCTAGCTAGCTGTCTGGATTTAGCCTGCAGAGATCTGAGGAGCAGTTAACCACAGTCCTCACAAATAGGACTTAAAATCTTAAAATGCCAACACAAGGAAAGCCCAAGGCAACGTACAGTATATCCAGTCCCTCCATAAAAACGCGATGATGCGATTGCATAATTCAATGCATAATCAGCCAAAGTCCGCATATTTATGCGCACTTTCGCTGCATAATTGCCGATTTCCGCGCAAAATACGCGGGGCTTGCATGATTTCATAATCCCCGCATTTTCGTTGCAAAAAAGTCACACGTATATCATAGCAGAAAGTTGGAAAATGTTGCGTTTACTTCACACAAGAGCAGCCATTTTCCCCTGTTGCCATGGGAACGTTATGAAGTGACGTAATTTTTAAGAAAATGTGACGCATAATCAAGAATTTTTGCCCGCAACAATCACAAAAAAACTCCACATTTTTCTGGAAGGACTGTATATCCGGCCTAAATAAGTGAAATCCTGCAGATTTTCTGGCGGCAACGGAGCCATCCCGGAAGTGGAACATCAAGGATATAGTCTACAGTAGTCTAGACGTGAGATGACTACAGCCAGCGGCAGTTGTCTGTCCGTGAATCTGGAGGGCGCAGCTTCTGAAGGGTGGGTTATATTTGTTTAGCAGTTGAGTTCAAATATCAACATTCTTACTTCACCTTTAATTGGCTCCATTCTGTCGGCGTCCTTACCCGGGCCAGTCCTTTGTTGTCGCAGTTCAGATTTTTAAAAAGGTGAATATATATAAAAGTTTGTAGTGTGGGAAACAAGAAGGTCTTTCGGTTCTTTGTCTTCTGTAGTGTTCTTCAGCTCGCGACCTCTGCTCTCCAGCTGGAAGCAAGTCTCCAAAATCCCAATCCTCGCACACACCTGTGACTAGAGATGTTATATCAGAACACAACCACTCACCCCCTCATGTCACGTCAGTCTCACCCTGCCCACTACCTCAAAAACCTATACTGATATCATAACAGAACATAAGCAACACCAGGGTTGTAGAAATAAGTAAGAAAATCCCAGATGAACTATGGGAGTCCACCATTTCACTAATCCATACACCATCTTTCTGTGTGAGACACAATCTGATACAATTTAAAAAATGTCATCGACGACATTATTCTAATCAGTGAAGAGTGGAGAGAATTCATTCAATATCTATGCTACGTAAGAGCATTATCTTCTGCAAAGTTTGGTTGATCCCTCTCAGCCATGACCTGAAGCAGCTGCACCACGGCAGAAAGGACTTCCTTCAGCATTGTCAGGGCATCTGCTGTATCAGGCAGCCTTCCCAGCCCATGGACTCTCTGGCCACGGTACATATATGCTGTGTTTCCACTACATGGTATGCCTCTGCTCAACTCCACTCACTTCTTTGGTACCAGTGCTTTTCACTTTTCGTTTTCCACTGCGGATAGTCGCCCCCTCAATGTAGGCGGGATTCTCAGCTGGACGCCATAGCCACGCCGGATGAAACTGCCGTGACATCTTTAATGCGTCATTCGCTAAAGTCCTTTCATTGGCAACCAAACAGAGGAACATCTGGACTTCGTCAATTGTACGGCATAGTGTACAGCTTAGTTTTGCAGGCTGCCATTTTTAGTCAAATCTGGAATGAGTGAATAAAAAAATTGCCATCACTATTGATGGTACCCTCCAGTTTCGGCTCAGCTAACCTGGAAAAAAAGTACCAGGTACCAGGTACTATCAACAACCTTTGTCGATGTAAAACCAAAATAAAGCGAGTAGAGTTAAGTGGAGCCATACCATGCAGTGGAAAAGCAGCAATATGTTGTTGCATTCTCACAAATAACCACAGATGACGTGAATTATTTTCCCAATGAAAAATTTAGACTGAAGACAGAAGAGAAGTTTAGGTGTGTGTGTGTGTGTGTGTGTGTGTGTGTGTGTGTGTGTGTGTGTGTGTGTGTGTGTGTGTGTGTGTGTGTGTGCATGTGATGTTAAGCAGCAGTCGTGGAAAAGTGCTCCACACGTTTATGTTTATTAAGTTATGGGAGCTTTGGGGAGTTATGTGAGTGGGGGGCTTTGGCCAGATGCAGCATGAATGACAGGGGGGTATCAACTGTGGCGTGTGCTTCCTGTATAGTTTCCTGGAGGGCAGGATTGTTTATTGCTATACTCATGTACTGTATTTCAGAGCTATGGCTTAGTGTCTCTGTCTGACAGTCTGGATGCCGGTTATGGTGTGTATGTAATGGTTGCTGATGTAGGATGGGAGTCTGTGAGCCAGTTTTAGTGCATTGTTGTGAATTATTTGTAGACGTTGTAGCTGGTTGTCAGAGATGGTAATCCAGGCGGGGATTGAGTGTTCAAAGAGTGGTCTGATGTATGCCAGGTATAATGACTGTAGAGGGTGATGCGCCATGTTTTCCACAGAGGGCTTTGAGGTGGTTCAATCTGTTGTTTGCTATTTGTTCCAGGTTATTATTGTCTTTTGTCCAGGTGATGTTGTTTTGAAATGTTACACCGAGACATGTTGCTTCTTTGCTAATATTAATTTTCTGATTGTTTAGTGATAGGTTGATGTTGTTGGGCTGCAGGTGTTTGTTCTTGTTGAAGAGGACCCATTGTGTCTTGGCAGGTTCAGTTTAATTCTCCACATATTTGTCCAGGTTTCTATTTCCTTGAATGCATGTATGAAGTTTCTTTGCTGCTAGGTTTGGATGTTTGGAGCTGGACCAGTAGCAGAGGTTGTCTGCGAACTGTGAAACTTTGGCTATGGTGGCTGGGGTGTAGTAGATGTCAGAGATGTATATAAGGAAGAGAAGTGGGCTCAGAACTGCACCCTGTGGAACTCCTGTTTGGGGGGGAAAAGGTGTTGCGATGTTGGAAGCAACTTTGACTTTGATTTGTTATCCAGAAAGCTTGAAATGATGGGTGAGTTTTGGGAGTTTGAGGTTGGTGTCCAGTAGTCTATAGTTGAGTCCATTGTGCCATACTTTGTCGAATGCTTTTTCAATGTCGAAGGAAATTCTTTTTAAAGTTTCTGTAGATCTCTTCTGATAGTTGGAGAAGGTTGTCTGTTGTTGCTCTCCCCTTTCCTGAAACCGTGTTTTCCTAGGAGGCCCATTGATTTTATGTGGTTAGTGAGACATAAAGTGAGTACACTCACACACACACAGAGATTTCTTTCTTTATAGTTAGATAAAAAGCTTAATACTAAAGAATTGAACAGTGCTGACTGATAGATAACTGAGGCAAGCAGATTACAAAAGAGCTAATGTTCTTAATGGGCTGAATTGAAACATATTCTAACTTCAATTTCCGCCACATGAACCAAATAATACAGTATTCATTTATCAATTTGGATTCTATCCAACAATGGAAACAACCTTGAAGATAACATATGACTGCTGGTCTCGGGGTAGGTTGGTTTGTATATTTGTGAAGAAATATTTGATCATACTCGATTGCATGTAAAACAAACCTGAGGCAGATAATTACCTCTGCCAAGGAGGTTATGATTTTCATGAAACTTGGGGGAAGGGTGTAGCATGGGCAAGGAAGAACCCTTGGATCTGAATCACAGGGCGGATACACAAATTATGTTTTCACTTCCATGTCCTATCTCCAACATTGGGAGATAGGACATACTTTGTTGGCGGTCTGCGGTGCCTTTCTAGTTAGAAATGTCATTACATTTCTTTCAGCTGACCTTTACATTTACACCGTGGGAGTTCCATCTTTCAGGAAAGAGGCACAAAGGCTGACAAAGAGACAGAAACCCAATGGCATTGTTTACTCATCTCTCCTCACATACCTTACAGACTAAATTACAGCAGCTGACAAGGTAGACAAATAACTCAAACCAGATGCACCCAGACAAACATTTGTACGAAAAATTGTGACTGAACACAGAATAAAATCACGAATAGGACAGTACAAACTAGCACAACAAATCACATGTTGTTACCTTTACCTTTACATTGATATTATTATTTTTTTTTACATACTGCATCCTTGACATGAAAAAAAGCTTTTCTAATTTTGCAGCTTTATTGAAAACGCCTTTAGCTATTTACTAACTGAATAGCACATTATGTAGCATGCTAAAATGCCAAATGTTGGAAAGCCTGTGGGCCAGTTCAGACAGTCAAGTTGAGCTGCACTGCTACATTAACACGGGACATTTCCTCTGTCTTTTTAAATCTGTGAGAAATGATCAGCTCTCCATCTTCCACTGCTGCGGCTCCTTACACTATTACCAGATTGTGCGGTTTGGGCGACTTTTTATTTGATTGGGTAGGTCAAATTTGTTGTGAGGCAGGTTGTGATAATTTGGGCTACTTTATATACCATTTGGGTAGTTTCCACCCAAAAAAATGTAGGCTATATTCCAATAAATCTGACCATCCTCTCATCCGAGTAGTATGTTTGACATTGACCGGGCGCTGAGTTCATTAAGCTCAGCTTGACAATGAACAATGGTTCATAACTAATGTAATTTCCGTTTCTCATTGCTCGGTGATAAAAGACTAAAAAAAGACAGCTGACATTTGTTCATATGAGTGAACACTTTGACATTTAATGTAATGTTTATTTTATGAGTTCTATTATACATTTTTCATTAAAGGTGGAAAAAGGGACTTTTAGGTTTGACTTGAATTGTGCAAACAAATGTTTAAACACTACTGTGACTGTAACAGACGAAGACACAAGCAAATTAATGAAGTCAACCTAGAACAGGTGTACAACTGTCAGTGGATAACTGGCTTCATATTTACTGGACTGAATCGTTGTGCTCCAATCCCTTTTGTCCCTTGAAAGCTCATTGTCCTCTAACTGAGAAACACCTGATTCAGATGCATACTGCTGGAAGATGTGCGGAAAACCCTGTTTCAACTATACTTTTTGGTTTATTTTAACAGTAGTTTTGAGTTTGCCTAGCCTGGGAAAACCCTGACGAACTTCCGGCAAATTTGAGATTTGCTCTGCAAGTCAGTCTGGCCAAGAGCCCATTCAAGCCCATTTCCAATTTTTTCAAATCGAGGCACCAATCACAACCGTTGAGGCGGGCTTTACACGATGACGACAGCGCAGCGACGGAAAGCAGCTTTTTGTTTACATTCAACATAACGGCCACCGAAAGCGCAGCAACCCGTTGATGCCGCTGTCGCTGCTACGTCACCCGGATCCTTGGTCTGATTGGTTGAAGGACTATCCAATTGCGCCCAGAGGCATTTGAGCGGCGTCACCAACGGACGCCGCTCAAATGCTTCGTATGAAGCTCAGTTACAACTGAGAAGGGTCTGGTGTCAACCAGGCTAGAGTTTACCTAATTATACTGTTAAACAGAATACTGAGGGTGATTCATCCCCACAACAACCCCAGGAGCTGTAGGCTCTGACTTAAGTACGGTGGCCGACAGGAGCAAACGCCCTGCAACTTAAGAAAACACACGCAAATAGACAAAACACAAGCAAATTAAGAAAACAACTTCATTAATTTGACAACACATGTGCAGCATTCAGCAAACGCACTGCAAATACACACAACACAACCAAATACATAAACGCGCTGCAAATAAAAAATGATGCAAAAAGAAAAGCACACAAACCCCGAAAAAAGAAGCGATGCAAAAAGAAAAACAACTTCATTAATTTGAGAGACTGCATAGACTGTAAATATTAAGTCTGTGTTTGAGATATGTTTTCTCTCGTTTGGTGGGTGTGTCTCTCAGGTCACAGGTGATACTCAATCAGCAGAGACGTCTGTAAACTTGTGGTGATAAAACATTTAAAACTGCATCAGCGTTTAACGTTGACGTTTGTTTAAGCCATATTACATGAGAGGGTTTCATTTCGAGGTCCGAAAGGCATCACTGAAGTGTAGGCCTCCTCAAGTGTAATATTGTGATTATACAACAACGGTTACCAACAAAACAAGTGATCAATCTGTATTCATATTGTGGAGCAATTTGCTCTTGAAATACAAAAAACAGACTGGATTTCTAGTCCCTGTTTAGTAAACCAGCCAATTTACCGTGGGATTTATCAATCTGAATAAGTCCCGTTAATATAAACACAAAACTGCTTTGCTAACTCCATCGTGTTGTAAGTAAGACATCTGCTGAAAAAGTTATTGTATTCATTAGCATGATTGCCGTACTGTTTAGTTCACAAACATCCAACACACCAAAGTACAAAGACATAGCGGACCAGACGCCAGCTTTTATTTTGAAAAGCCAAAGCTCGGGACGGCACCAGCCAGGAGGGCATGAGACGGGAGCATAGACTGTATATTATTAATATATTATGTTATTAATAATAATAATAATAATAATATGAATTTAATATACAGTCTGTGGAGTTCTCCAGGCTGCAGCCATACCCGGCTCTAATAAAGAGGCAGAGCCCTCTCTCCCCGTGGGGGTGAAAATCCAGCTGTTCCACCAGCTGCTCCCTCTAGAGGTCTGGAGAACTTCCGTTGTGTAATCTGGATGCTGCGTTTTTTTGTTGCATTTGTTTTCAGGGTTTGTGTGCTTTTCTTTTTGCATCGTTTCATATTTGCAGTGCGTTTATGTATTTGGTTGTGTTGTGTGTATTTTCAGCGCGTTTGCTGAATGCTGCGCATGTGTTGTCAAATTAATGAAGGTGTTTTCTTAATTTGCTTGTGTTTTGTCTATTTGTGTGTGTTTTCTTAAGTTGCAGGGTGTACTTAAGTCCTTGGGAAAGATATGTGCTATCTGCTTTCTTTCTGTGCAAGTGTGTGGAACTTAAACACCAAAATAAGGAGCCCCTAAGGGACACAGGGATTTTTTTTTTTTTTTTTGGTGCGGACAAGATACTTTCTGGTGCCCACGAGAAACTTTCTTGTGTGCCCGAGAAACCAATCTGAATACCAGTTAGAATGGAGGAGGTTTTCATCTTCCTGAAAACACAGTGAAATGTACCTGAATGTGTCATCAATAAACTTAAAGATGATAAGATTAACCGATTTCATGCTGTGAATGTGAAATATTAACCTTAGCCACATAACCTTAGCAGTACTTCGCTAGCATCATTTTTCTAGCATTAAATTGGTTTCTTGTTGGCACAAGATACTTTAGCGTGCTCACGAGAAAGTTTCTCGTGCACACCAGAAAGTATCTTGTGTGCACAAGATTTAAAAAAAATCCTCATGTCCCTTAAGGGGCTCCGTCCAAAAACATTGCTGTGTTTTTCCTGTATACTTTGGTATATGAGTTGAATGACTGATACATTTTGTGTTTTACAAAATTCTGGACCTTCAGCCATGTCTTGTGGCCTTTATCAGCGAATGATGTTTACAGAGTTTACAGCTGAGTTAAGAGCTAGGTTGACAGCTTGTCATATACAGTATGGGGGGGAGAACTTGTACAGGGTACAGCTTGATCAGATTGCCCAAAAAAAGGCCTTTTGACCTAGACCTTTTTACAATTTGCTATTTCCTACAGATGAAATATATTTAGTTGTGTACTTACATTATCCCAAATGTTTCCAACAATGTTCAAAACCAGAGAAATCTGTCATATTAATCAGTGACATGGAGTGTGCCAATGGCGTCGTGTAGCCTTTGACCCCTCTAGTTGCTTCTGTCAAAACATGACAAACGCCAGATGATACGTTCATGAGTGATTGTAAATCCTACAATGTCAATGTGAGTTTTTCACAGTTGCTGAAAAACCTATCTTATGACAGCTCTGTTTTATACATGTGTATATGATATATATATCATTGACTGCTGACTCCTTTCGGGGTATGTGGCCATAAGGGCTCTCCCGAATATCATTTTTTGTGCTTCAAAGCTTTGGTACTAATCAACAGCGAATATTCGAAGCTTGGGTGGGGGGGTTGGGGGGGTTGGGGAGGAATGATCAGAGCCAGTCAGACCAACATAAGTGATCCGGCGAATTCACTGCAGGGTTGTGCTGTGGTGGGAGTATCACTTAAATTGCTCATTTGTGTGATGTCCTGTTGTGTTATTTAACACCCCAATGTAGAGCATGACTCAAATACACATTTTCCTACAGATAACTTTTGAAACTGATCAACAAGAAGAACATTTTCCATGGCCTGCAAATATGAAAAGTAAAAACTCAGATTTTTCACATCTTAATGTTATCCACTCACACAATTGTATGGAGAATTGCAAGTGCACATACATAAACGTTAACATATTGTATGCCCTATTCAACAATTCACAAAGGATTAAAGCAGAGACCTTGCCCCTATGCAGCCCACAGCAATTCAATGGAAACATGGTATTATAAATAAACTGTACGTCAGCATGAGCAGGACACAAGTACTACAATATGTAGCAATGAGGTCGATATGGTTATAAAGAATACCAGATATAAAACTACATAAGAATGGAATCAAAATCTTAAGCAGTTCTCAACAAACTGTAATTACAGAAATAGTGACAGTCTTTGAAAAAAAGCAATTCAAGTGGCTAAGTTGGCATCCCTGTGAGACTCGTACTTATCATAGGTTCAGCTCATGGGTTGGTTGTGACTGTTGGCCATTTCATCACATCACTGTTGGACATGATTTTCTATCATTACATTCAACAAGCAATTTGTTGTATTTTAGCAGAATACTGAAAGCAGCAGAATAAGTAAGAAGTAATATCGTTATCGTGATATTCAACAACATTAACGCATATTGCACATTTTCCTCATATCGTGCAGCCCTAATGTATTTACAGCATTATTACTGCACAGTTTATCAGTCCTGGTGTGTGTGTGTGTGTGTGTGTGTTTTGTCCCTGTGGTCTACTGAGAGCAATGCTGATTGTATAGTCTGACAGCAGCAGGAAAGAAAGACCTGCGGTATCTCTCCTTGACGCAGCACCGGTGCAGCAGCCTGTCACTCAGGGAGCTGTTCAGTGCTGACAGAGTGTCCTCCATGGGGTGGGATGAGTTGTCTATCATGGAGGATAATTTAGCCACTACCCTCCTGAATTCCACTGCCTCCACAGCGTCAAGGGGAGAAACGAGAAAAAAGCTGGCCTTCTTAATCAGCCGGTCCAGGCTTTTCCTGTCTGCCATTGCAATTCCACTGGCCCAGCAGACTAGCCTGGATGCCAGCCGAACTTAGCCCCACCCACAACATTCGAGGTCGGGAAGTCATACTCACATTCTGACTAGAATCTGAGTATGACCATGTCAGGCTACCAGCAGACCACTCCATAGAAAAAGGCTGATGCAACAACTAGGGTTGGGTATCGGTTTGATTCAAATTCCTATTCTCCCATTCGATTCCGGTTCTTATTGATTCCGATTCTTTGAGGGTGGAGTTGAAACAGGCCACATGCTTTTTTTCTCAGATGGAGAAAGAGGAACATTTTATTTTGATTGGTGATTTACAGTTTTATCGGGCTTTTTCCAACGTAAAGTAAAGCCACACTAGAGCGCTGCTTACTGTGCTCCATGGCTGCAACATAACAAGCGCCTGCAAGTAGGGTGGCCGCTACCGAAACCAAAAATTGTGCATGTTCAATTTGGAACTGATGGTCAGATTCGAGACCAACGTTTCCAATAAAAACAACAACAAAAAAGATTCTAAGTTCGAACCGGTTCTCGATGCCCAATCCTAGCCACCACAGAATCATAAAATGTCCTCAGGAGTGCCCCCTGCACCCCAAAGGACCTGAGTCTCCTCAGCAGATACACTCTGCTCTGGCCTTTTTTGTACAGTGCTGTGGTGTTGGCAGTCCAGTCCAGTTGATTGTCAGGTGAACACCCAGGTACTTATATGATTTTACCACATCAACATCCGTACCCAGGATGTTCACCGGTAGAGGAGGAGAGTGTTTGCCCCTGCGGAAATCCACTACCAGCTCCTTGGTTTTCCCAGCATTGATCTGGGGGTGGTTGCATTGTCACCAGTCTGTAAAGTCTTGGTTAAGTTCTCTGTACTCCCTGTCTTCCCCATCTGAGATGAGGCCAACAACTGCGGAGTCATTCGAGAACATTTGCAGGTGGCAGTTTCCTGTCCCCTGAACTGAAGTCTGCAGTGTAGAGGGTAAACAGGAACGGTGCCCGAACTGTTCCCTGTGGGGCCCCTGTGCTGCAGACAACTGTGTCGGACACACAGCCCTGTGTCCTTACAAACTGAGGTCGGTTGGGCTGGTAGTCCATCCTTTGAGCTGGAGGTCCACCCCAGTCCGCTCCAACTTGTCCCTCAGAAGCGGTGGCTGTATGATGTTGAAAGCACTGGAGAAATTATAGAACATAATTCTCACATTTACCGTGGGATTTATCAATCTGAATAAGTCCCGTTAATATAAACACAAAACTGCTTTGCTAACTCCATCGTGTTGTAAGTAAGACATCTGCTGAAAAAGTTATTGTATTCATTAGCATGATTGCCGTACTGTTTAGTTCACAAACATCCAACACACCAAAGTACAAAGACATAGCGGACCAGACGCCAGCTTTTATTTTGAAAAGCCAAAGCTCGGGACGGCACCAGCCAGGAGGGCATGAGACGGGAGCATAGACTGTATATTATTAATATATTATGTTATTAATAATAATAATAATAATAATATGAATTTAATATACAGTCTGTGGAGTTCTCCAGGCTGCAGCCATACCCGGCTCTAATAAAGAGGCAGAGCCCTCTCTCCCCGTGGGGTTGAAAATCCAGCTGTTCCACCAGCTGCTCCCTCTAGAGGTCTGGAGAACTTCCGTTGTGTAATCTGGATGCTGCGTTTTTTTGTTGCATTTGTTTTCAGGGTTTGTGTGCTTTTCTTTTTGCATCGTTTCATATTTGCAGTGCGTTTATGTATTTGGTTGTGTTGTGTGTATTTTCAGCGCGTTTGCTGAATGCTGCGCATGTGTTGTCAAATTAATGAAGGTGTTTTCTTAATTTGCTTGTGTTTTGTCTATTTGTGTGGGTTTTCTTTAGTTGCAGGGTGTACTTAAGTCCTTGGGAAAGATATGTGCTATCTGCTTTCTTTCTGTGCAAGTGTGTGGAACTTAAACACCAAAATAAGGAGCCCCTAAAGGGACACAGGGATTTTTTTTTTTGGTGCGGACAAGATACTTTCTGGTGCCCACGAGAAACTTTCTTGTGTGCCCGAGAAACCAATCTGAATACCAGTTAGAATGGAGGAGGTTTTCATCTTCCTGAAAACACAGTGAAATGTACCTGAATGTGTCATCAATAAACTTAAAGATGATAAGATTAACCGATTTCATGCTGTGAATGTGAAATATTAACCTTAGCCACATAACCTTAGCAGTACTTCGCTAGCATCATTTTTCTAGCATTAAATTGGTTTCTTGTTGGCACAAGATACTTTAGCGTGCTCACGAGAAAGTTTCTCGTGCACACCAGAAAGTATCTTGTGTGCACAAGATTTAAAAAAAATCCTCATGTCCCTTAAGGGGCTCCGTCCAAAAACATTGCTGTGTTTTTCCTGTATACTTTGGTATATGAGTTGAATGACTGATACATTTTGTGTTTTACAAAATTCTGGACCTTCAGCCATGTCTTGTGGCCTTTATCAGCGAATGATGTTTACAGAGTTTACAGCTGAGTTAAGAGCTAGGTTGACAGCTTGTCATATACAGTATGGGGGGAGAACTTGTACAGGGTACAGCTTGATCAGATTGCCCAAAAAAGGCCTTTTGACCTAGACCTTTTTACAATTTGCTATTTCCTACAGATGAAATATATTTAGTTGTGTACTTACATTATCCCAAATGTTTCCAACAATGTTCAAAACCAGAGAAATCTGTCATATTAATCAGTGACATGGAGTGTGCCAATGGCGTCGTGTAGCCTTTGACCCCTCTAGTTGCTTCTGTCAAAACATGACAAACGCCAGATGATACGTTCATGAGTGATTGTAAATCCTACAATGTCAATGTGAGTTTTTCACAGTTGCTGAAAAACCTATCTTATGACAGCTCTGTTTTATACATGTGTATATGATATATATATCATTGACTGCTGACTCCTTTCGGGGTATGTGGCCATAAGGGCTCTCCCGAATATCATTTTTTGTGCTTCAAAGCTTTGGTACTAATCAACAGCGAATATTCGAAGCTTGGGTGGTGGCAGCTTTGGTGGGGTTGGGGGGGTTGGGGAGGAATGATCAGGGCCAGTCAGACCAACATAAGTGATCCGGCGAATTCACTGCAGGGTTGTGCTGTGGTGGGAGTATCACTTAAATTGCTCATTTGTGTGATGTCCTGTTGTGTTATTTAACACCCCAATGTAGAGCATGACTCAAATACACATTTTCCTACAGATAACTTTTGAAACTGATCAACAAGAAGAACATTTTCCATGGCCTGCAAATATGAAAAGTAAAAACTCAGATTTTTCACATCTTAATGTTATCCACTCACACAATTGTATGGAGAATTGCAAGTGCACATACATAAACGTTAACATATTGTATGCCCTATTCAACAATTCACAAAGGATTAAAGCAGAGACCTTGCCCCTATGCAGCCCACAGCAATTCAATGGAAACATGGTATTATAAATAAACTGTACGTCAGCATGAGCAGGACACAAGTACTACAATATGTAGCAATGAGGTCGAAATGGTTATAAAGAATACCAGATATAAAACTACAAAAGGATGGAATCAAAATCTTAAGCAGTTCTCAACAAACTGTAATTACAGAAATAGTGACAGTCTTTGAAAAAAAGCAATTCAAGTGGCTAAGTTGGCATCCCTGTGAGACTCGTACTTATCATAGGTTCAGCTCATGGGTTGGTTGTGACTGTTGGCCATTTCATCACATCACTGTTGGACATGATTTTCTATCATTACATTCAACAAGCAATTTGTTGTATTTTAGCAGAATACTGAAAGCAGCAGAATAAGTAAGAAGTAATATCGTTATCGTGATATTCAACAACATTAACGCATATTGCACATTTTCCTCATATCGTGCAGCCCTAATGTATTTACAGCATTATTACTGCACAGTTTATCAGTCCTGGTGTGTGTGTGTGTGTGTGTGTGTGTGTGTGTGTGTGTTTTGTCCCTGTGGTCTACTGAGAGCAATGCTGATTGTATAGTCTGACAGCAGCAGGAAAGAAAGACCTGCGGTATCTCTCCTTGACACAGCACCCGGTGCAGCAGCCTGTCACTCAGGGAGCTGTTCAGTGCTGACAGAGTGTCCTCCATGGGGTGGGATGAGTTGTCTATCATGGAGGATAATTTAGCCACTACCCTCCTGAATTCCACTGCCTCCACAGCGTCAAGGGGAGAAACGAGAAAAAAGCTGGCCTTCTTAATCAGCCGGTCCAGGCTTTTCCTGTCTGCCATTGCAATTCCACTGGCCCAGCAGACTAGCCTGGATGCCAGCCGAACTTAGCCCCACCCACAACATTCGAGGTCGGGAAGTCATACTCACATTCTGACTAGAATCTGAGTATGACCATGTCAGGCTACCAGCAGACCACTCCATAGAAAAAAGGCTGATGCAACAACTAGGGTTGGGTATCGGTTTGATTCAAATTCCTATTCTCCCATTCGATTCCGGTTCTTATTGATTCCGATTCTTTGAGGGTGGAGTTGAAACAGGCCACATGCTTTTTTTCTCAGATGGAGAAAGAGGAACATTTTATTTTGATTGGTGATTTACAGTTTTATCGGGCTTTTTCCAACGTAAAGTAAAGCCACACTAGAGCGCTGCTTACTGTGCTCCATGGCTGCAACATAACAAGCGCCTGCAAGTAGGGTGGCCGCTACCGAAACCAAAAATTGTGCATGTTCAATTTGGAACTGATGATCAGATTCGAGACCAACGTTTCCAATAAAAACAACAACAAAAAAGATTCTAAGTTCGAACCGGTTCTCGATGCCCAATCCTAGCCACCACAGAATCATAAAATGTCCTCAGGAGTGCCCCCTGCACCCCAAAGGACCTGAGTCTCCTCAGCAGATACACTCTGCTCTGGCCTTTTTTGTACAGTGCTGTGGTGTTGGCAGTCCAGTCCAGTTGATTGTCAGGTGAACACCCAGGTACTTATATGATTTTACCACATCAACGTCCGTACCCAGGATGTTCACCGGTAGAGGAGGAGAGTGTTTGCCCCTGCGGAAATCCACTACCAGCTCCTTGGTTTTCCCAGCATTGATCTGGGGGTGGTTGCATTGTCACCAGTCTGTAAAGTCTTGGTTAAGTTCTCTGTACTCCCTGTCTTCCCCATCTGAGATGAGGCCAACAACTGCGGAGTCATTCGAGAACATTTGCAGGTGGCAGTTTCCTGTCCCCTGAACTGAAGTCTGCAGTGTAGAGGGTAAACAGGAACGGTGCCCGAACTGTTCCCTGTGGGGCCCCTGTGCTGCAGACAACTGTGTCGGACACACAGCCCTGTGTCCTTACAAACTGAGGTTGGTTGGGCTGGTAGTCCATCCTTTGAGCTGGAGGTCCACCCCAGTCCGCTCCAACTTGTCCCTCAGAAGCGGTGGCTGTATGATGTTGAAAGCACTGGAGAAATTATAGAACATAATTCTCACAGTGCTTCTAGCCTTTTCCAGGTGTGAGAGAGATCTCTAGAGGAAGATGCCTTCATACAATATCCTGCACAGCTAAGCACAGGCCAATGATGCTGATTCAGATAGAGGGCAGGGAGCGAAAAGCAGAATAGAAAAAAAAAAATGAAAAAAAAGAATTAATTGAAGTTTATTTTTTTTTATTTTTCTATTAAATACAACCCACTAAAGTTGTAAGTCCCTCCCAGTTCTTGAAAAGGTAGAACTTGACAAATAAAGAAATTGACAAATAAAATAAAACTGAATTCTTGAATTATTTATAATTAATATGTAAAAACATCTGTTACATATGTTTTTTTTAATTATGAATTGTATTGTAAGGAATTCAAAGGCTAAATGATCCAATTACTAGACTACAATTACAATGACTAACCCTAGACTTACTGACAACATGGTGTGGCCGGTCTCCCTCCTCGCGCGCAGCCAGTCCGAGTGGAGCTCGTCTCTGTGGCAGTGGACCGTCTGTGCGGCTCTGTGTTTTCTGGATGAAATCTACCTATACATTATGACGTTTAACTATATTATTGCTGTTACTGTTAAACCTGTAAAGTGGTAACGTTAGACTAATCAGAAAGCCGCGGACGAGGCGGAACATCTTACATTTGCTGATTTATTGAGTGTTTTTTTAGTCCAAGAGCATCGGAAACCACAGAGGTAAGTCATCTTACATTTACCTGCGTCGTAAGAAAACGCACATGCTACAGGAGCCGCTTGGTTTTTCTTTTCTTACCCACATTATGGTGACTAAACTGGGCTATATTACACCGAGACCCATGCTTTTCCAGTAAGGAAACGATAGCTTCATGATACTAAAATAACGACTGAGTTAGCTTGAACTTTTTCAACAGGAGCGTTCCAGCAGGGCTTTGAAACCTGTTGAACCCTAACCAAAAAAAAAAGAAGAGCGAAAATAATGAAACTAGTCGAGCCTAAGCAAGCATGCATTCTGCTGTGTATTTTCACGTAGGCTGTATTTGTTTATTCATTTATCCCTGTTTTTTAAATGGTGGAGTTCAAATGAGTGCAAAACATATAGTTATGTAGCTATGGCTATATCTCACACTTAAATAACAGAACGATATTATTACTACCTTTACGGCTGTAACTTTATAGGAATAGTAGAGTGTAGCAGTGGTGTAGTCTAATGTATTGTAGTGGGTATACTGTACTGTATATTGGCCAGAATCTGCCTTTTTTAAGGGGTGGGGGGTATATATCATAGTGGGGGCTCTGGGTGGGAACTTAATTTCCTGTATTCGGATCGGATACACTTGTATGCACCAAATTACGTTGAAAATACCTTTATTTATCCTATATGAAGAAGAAAAACACAGATGACAATTCAAAATCTATCAACCATATAATGGAAAGCATGTTGGTGCGTGTCATTGGGCATTTTGGTAGAGGCTGGTATTATGGCAAGTGGGTATGTGGAAATCCTGGAGCTTTCTTAGTGGGTATACTGTGTATACCTGCGTGTCACATAGACTACAGCATTGGAGTGTAGCCCTATTTATATAAAGCAGTAAAGCTTTTGTGGATGCCATGATCAGTGGTACTGTGGATGTGTGTGTGTATTCAGTCTTCCTGTAAAGACTGAATCTGCTGGGGAAATGGTAATGTCCTCATTGTTTGCGCTGGTTGTTAAACATTTTATTTTGAAACAAAATAATCAGCAAAGACAAGACAGCAGGGCTGGACATATGACCTAAAATCGAAATCACGATTAATTGAACATTTTACCTTGACTAGAATGAATGAAAGATTTTTTTTTTTAGCCTTAATAGTTCACTGACAAGGTTTGTACTGTAAATATGTCCAACTATTAAAAGGGAGAGTGCAAGTGCATATCTTATCTTTGTGATGCACACAGGGGATTTTATTTATGGTTATCATATATTGAAATCAAAGAACACATTGCTTGAAAAGAAAAGTCATTTTAGTTTTAATGTAAAAAGTCTATGGAGGATATATTTATTCATAATTCAAATTGAAAGTCCAAAGAGAAAAAGAAGCAAGATCAAATTAAAAATAGTATTCTAATAATAGTAATAGTATACTAAGACTGGAGCTTACAAGTCCAACAACATATCGGAGCAAATGTGCAATTGGCCATACATTTTTGTAAAACTGCTCATATTCAAACTGTACACAGTTAATTTCTCGCATAAAACAGTCTCAGAAATGAATTTAGTGGTGAGATAGCAGACGAAAAAAGCAATGTGTGTAATGGCCTTCAGCGTCTTTATGAAATTCGCCACCTTTTTTTTTGTGGTCAACAATTTTTTATTAGAAAAGATTGAAATGTTACATTTACAGTCACATTTACTTTGAACATACACAGCACAAACTACAGTACGACACTCAATACATAGCTCATGAGAGATAAAAGCGAGATGGTGAAGGAGATGAAAGATAGCAGTTACAATGTCAATATTAGCTATTAAGTATAAAGCATTCCCCAGATAATAAATAAATAACAATAATAAAAAAATAAATACAAAAAAACACCCACAGATCTACATTCAGGTCAGAATTTTCTGTTTCACAAGGTGGTCTTGGATGGACAGTGTAATCTGCGACCATGCCTGGATGGTTGTTCGTTTGGCCTATATCTGGATAATATATGTTGTTTGTATATGTTGTTTGTATACCTGGAGTGGTAACACAAATAATTTCCCCCTGGGATTATTAAAGTATTTCTGATTCTGATTCTGATTGTTGGCAGAGGGAGGGACTAGGTTGTATGACAACATCCAGTAGTGAGGACACTATAGAAAATACCTCAGTCCAGAAGCATCTGATTGGGGTGCACTCCCAGAACATTGCATTGTTGTGCCAAATGCCTGATCTGGGCAGTGAGTGCAAATAGGGTTTGGGACTAATTTCATTTTGAAGCATTTTGAATGGGGGTTGAATGGGGTAGCATACGCCCGATTTATCAGCTTGAAGTGTATGAGTTGATGCGCAAGATTTTTTGAAGCACTACTCAGGTTTTCCCATATATTTTCCCATAATGGAACTGGGCCCAGTGTTTTCAATTCCCTTTCCCACACCCTTTCCACAGCTAGATGTCCCGAATGGTGAAGGAGTATCACATTGTAAATTACTGTTACAGTCCCTCTGGAGTTTTGCATGGGTCTGACCCTATTCTCCATGGGGTTCTCCAGAATCTGCTGATCCCAGGGCACTCCGTAAGTAAATATGACGTACCTGGCAGATCAAAGTTGTTTTTTATGTCTAAAAATTAGCGCAGTGCTGCATTGTCAAAAAAATCGACGAAGACAGTGACTCCTTTACGAGCCCAATATGGAAATAAAAATGGCTTCCCACCTGACTTGTTCCATAATGGGGAAGTTTTAGGAAATTGACTCGTTACACCCAGCATTGTTTCGGTTTTTCTCCAGACATTAAATTCCAATACCAATCAGTACTGATGGTAGACGTAGTCCATTGAAGAACAAAATTCCCCAGTGGGTGCTATATTGACTGAGAAAGCGAGTTATGCTGCTTGCAGTGCAGTGGCAGCTGTCTCTACATGTACCAGGATGGATTGCTTTTGATCGATAGTTAACAAAATAAACTCACAAAATGTCCAAAGAAAATATTCTTAAAATGCCCGGCAGTGCTAGTGTTAAACAAAAGGGTTTCAAGGTTTAAGTATTTAGTTGTGACAGCTTTGTGTTCGTGTTAAAGGTGCTGTAGGTAGGATTGTGAAGATCCAGGCTTTAGCCAAAGAAAGTTTGATTTTTTTTTTTTAAATGACCTGCTTCATGTAGTTCTACTGGAACATAGGGTCAGTTTCAGCAGATATGACAGAAAGTTAGTTTTATAAGTCTTACCTACTGCACCTTGAATGTGGTTTCAAGAAGGGGTCTTTGTTTTATTACAAACAATAGTCTCGAGCATATGAAGACATTGGTGTGAAGACACACACCAATTATTTGGTTAGAGTTTGTGATGAATATAAATATCTCAATTCATAGGATTTAACCCAAGTATGACCATGAACAGCTATGAAGCATCAAATGTAAGTGTAAAAATAATAGGCCACAAAATCACAATGCAGCTATAAAGTCTAAGGAGTGACTTATTGTTCTAGAATGCACGGACCTCTCTAGTCAACTCTCCGTCAGCTCATCAGAAGCGGGACATAAACTTGCCAGTCTCCTTCCGACTCTGCTAGCCCAGACTAGACTAGCTGGCGGGTCAAGTTTTCAAATGAATGTACGTATGTGTTAGGGGTGTTACGGGTCACAAAACCCACGGTTCGGTTCGGTTCGTATTTTAGGGTCACGGGTTTTCGGTTCTGTACGGTTCTTGTTATTTTTTCTTTTAATCTTTAACACTCCAGAAATATACTTCAGCATATGATATATAGCTTAATTATCCACAATGTAGGATACAGTATTAAATAATTATATAGTTATATCATGTAATCATGCACAAACTGAATTTGACTTGACTTTAAGCCCATTATTGGGACCATCTCTGAGGAAAGCTAGCTGAGATGTTGATACAGCGAGAGGGAAGACATTGATGATTTCAACATGCTTTTCATTTATTTGGCAAAAAAAGGAGAATGTGTATTGCCATCTACAGGAACTTATGTGCCTTTTTAGCACATGAAGATTGAAATATTACAGGATATCAATTGAAATAACTTGCATTTATCAAACTGCCAACCTCAGTGTAGCTCTTACAAAAATGTATCCTTTAAAAGAAAAAGAGAGGAACTCTTAAAGCTCCGTCTTTTGAATAAGTCAGAATACGTTAAACATAAAAACAGTTAACATTGTTAGTTAATTTCCCATCCTGGCCTGGGCTGGGACACACAGTCATACGGTTTGATACTTATTGGACTTATCATTGCACTTACAATAACGAGCGTAGCTGTCAGGTCCTCCTGTATACGTCTCATCTCCGTTTTTTTCCTGCATCCACCGTGGGTGTTTGTGTGTGCGTTTGTGCGCACGTCAGTCGCGGGGAGAACTGAGCAGCCCCGCCCACTGCAGAGACCCGACAGGATCTAAACTGCAGCCGCTTCAGCGACTTTAGAGTGAAAAAACGTTACAGTACATTGATGTTAAAATGTATACAGGTTGGCAGGATGGTCTGAAATGTTTTGCACAGTCTTTAGCTCTACGTTTTGTTGGTAACTTGTCCACAGCTCTTCTTTCGCGCGAAAGGGAAACACACTGTCTGAGGTCACATACGGGCACCTGACGGGCACGAGGCTACATTGCGCATGCGTCGAACCGTGCGGCACACACACAGCCTCAGCGGTTCGGCTGTTTTTTCATGAACCGTACCACCCCTAGTATGTGTCAAATGTACATCAGAGTAAATGCCAAGGAAAAGGTGGAGAAGATGAGCTTGAGCTAGTAAGACCGTCTCTGGGGACATCTCATGACTACGAGTTGCTCATCAGGATAGGAAATCAACCCAGCAGTCTCCTGCTGTCTCTGCTAGCCTGGCTGCTCAAGGTTTTCAAATGTAAACATCAGAGTAAAATGAAGTGGAGGTGAAGATAGCTACGACCTATGGCTACTATCCCGACTACGTGGACAAGCAAGACTATCTCTGCGTCCATCTCCATGACTCCCTGCTTGCATCGGTTTCCAGCGGGATGTCGGGAGCTGTGGTGTTCTTTTGTTTAGACTTGGCTGGATCCTGGGTGATTGACTGGGTGGCTCTTTTTTGTTTGTCGATCTGACGACCTCGTTCTGCTTTATAATGAATCAATTTAAAGAAGTTGATGGGATGGGATCATATTTAATTGGAATGTAACTTATCCGATTTCATGTGATGAATAAAAAATGATAGACTGAGCAAGCTGTGTGTGCAAGCAAGCTGCTTGTGCAACCTATTAATAATATGAATAACCATAAATTCCTGTAAAGCTGCGAGGCCTGGCATTTCTTACCTTGCTGGCTGGGCAGTTCTTTTACCAGGAACATCCACAGGGGATGATGTCAATTTGTATTGCAGTTCTAGTTTTTAATTTGTTTAGTTTTTTAGATGCATTGTAAGCATTACATTGCAATGATCACACTTTATTAATCATGCAATGAAAATAATGAATTAAAAAAAAACAATCTGATGTAGAGAAGGAAGGTCAGCACCCCCAGTCTTTGTATTCAATAGTGTTCGGGTTAGGCTATTAGCTGTAAAAGTTAATATGTTACTATATATTATATAGCCTATGAGAAATTTGCACATAATATACATGGTCGTATTCTAGCATTATGAATTAGTGGGTGTAATTGATCTTCATGGTAAATTTCCTGAGTAATATTATCTTCTGTTCACTTTTAAGGCAAAGTGTTCAGGTGTTTGTGCATTTGTGCAAATGACATGTAGCGTAACTCCTTGAATGTTATAATTATGACGTTTTCAGAAAGAACAGTGGTTAGTAAATCTAAATTTTTAGGCTTTCATTCAGACGGTCCACTATTGTCTGCAACGCTTTCTCTTGCTGTTTTTTTTTGCACACCACATGCTACTACCTGGTTAGCCTAGTAGCTGTTGCTCACAGGGTGTGAAGTACATAAAACGCGTCTTCTCAATTTTAGCATCAATAAATCTGTAATCGATCTCGTGGTCTGTTGACAAGGCCCTGAACGTGCATTTATCTTAATTACTTACACTTGACTTGACATAGTCGCACCTCCTTAGCCTGGCTTGGCCAATGTGTGGCCAAAGCAAGCATGCACTGACTACAGACAAAACAAACGAAACGAACAAAAAAGCAGTTCATGTGTGGTGCAGTGAATATGCTAATACCCATAAAGACTGTTGAGTGCTATCAAAATAACAACAAGCCTTGGTTCACCTGAAAGCTAAGCGCAGAGCCTTTGCCACTGGGCAAAGAGTGCAGGGAAGAGCCTCGCAAATAGCATTTAAGAGGGAGATAGCCAAAGCCAAAGGACACCACAAGGAACGGTTAGAGGCCACGTTTTAAACTGGCAATTTTGTATTGTCGGTTTGACACTCAGGACTTCAGTGCAACAACAGAGAGGCTGAAGATTGAACTCCAGCGCAAGGTCAGGAGGGAGCGAGGTCAGCCATTTGCCCTCACAGAGGAGGAGGTGAGGCAGGGCCTGAGGAGGTTCAATGCATCCATGGATCCCAGTCCTGTTTTCGCTGTATACCAATGACCTAAGGGGATGGTGTAAGCATGGCCATGAAGTATGTGAATTGATTACTTTTTTTTTTCTTTGACTCTTTTTGAATTGCTATACAATAACTATACAAATAATTAGAAGTTTGTTTTTTGAAATATTTAATAAAATTTAAACAGTTGGTGTACATCTACTGCTGCAATAATGTCATGCTTGACTTTTCCTCCGGACTTTGACATTTCTAACATCTCAAGGGAGAGCTGAAATTAGTCTACCTCAGCTTCATGCCTTTAGGTAGACACATGTGGGAGCTAACACTTTGAATATTAAAAAGCACAGTACATAAATTAATTGCACTGTGATGCTGTTGAGTCATTTTGCACCAGTGCTTTCAGGGAAATAGAAGAGGCTATTAGGACAATTCATGTATTAGCGATAGTAGACTGTAATGTAGTCACGCATTGCCAGACCTATCTCCACAGAGCTGTTTTAGCACTGGAGAATGGTCTGACTACACAAGTTAATTCTGGTTTAGGGGAAAAACTGCTCTGGGTTGTTTGTATTTAATTAAACCAATCACAATCGTCTTACCTAACCCTAACCCTGACATTTTTCATAGCCCATTGGTATTCATCCAAGAGGTCCTGGAATTTAAAATGAGATCTTCATCCCGCTTCAACCTCTACTCTGACATTCTTTGTGCTCTCCTATTTCCTTTAATAATTACTGTTATTAAGCCACGGTAAACAGGCGTACTTCTTTTTTAAATTTTGACCGGTGCAAAAGAGTCAAGGGTGGCCAAAACGGTATCAAGGAATTGTGAAAGTTCTCAAATGAGATGAATGTTGGGAGCCTCTCTGTAGGCTTGTGCAAACCAAGTGGCAGTTGGGGCTCTAATTAAGGACCAAATATACTGATGAAATTAGATTCCCCATCTTGTCTGAATCTGTCCCAGAATCTCCTGTAATTCGGCAAACACATAATCCACCAAAGAGCATGTGTTAAAGTGTTATTTTAATTCTATGCAGGTATTCACCCCTCTTCTCACCAGACACCAATGTGTTTCTCATTAACGTTAAATGGACAGAAAGGAAAAGTCTGTTGAGAGTGATATTCTCTCCACAAACACCACTTTGACACAACGCAGTGCTTTCTGCAGATACTGTGGTGTCTCCCGTGCTGCAGTACCACTCTCTGCCAAAACACAAATATCATTATAACTAGTGTTGTCAGTTAAACGCGTTATTAACGGTGTTAACGCAAACCCATTTTAACGCCGTCAATTTTTTATTGCGAGATTAACGTTCTTTTTGGTCTAGCAAACTTTTTTCACATGCTGTTGCAACAACTAGTAACGTTAGAAAAACTACAACGCCCCACCGGATCTAGCTAGACCGGAAAGAAAACAACAGACACACTTGTTTGGGCTTGCGAGCCGGCCAAAGAGGTCGCTTTTCGGCGAAAATTGCCGTTTTGAATGGGAAAATGTTATCCACGTGAATCGTGTAGATCTGAAGAGTTTTTATTTGGGGGGGGTGTGTCCGAGACCCGGTGCTAATACGGCACCGGTGCCTTAACGACCGTTATCTACCGGACTGAATAGCAACGCGGATTTCGGTGCCTTATTTAGGTGCCACTTTAATGCCTGCGCTTCTCTCTGATGCTCCGAAAACGGACGTTAGAGGGAAGTGAAACATCGCCACACGGGACGCTAGTCAACACTACACTTAGCAGCAGCTAACGTTAGCCTACTGTTAGCTAGCAGCTGGAGTAAACACGGCTAAAATGCTGACAGCTAAATGGTGTAAAGTGTGACTGTATTTTACTGTAGAGGATTCTAACACCAGACTGTAGCGGCCATTGTCTGAAAAACACAGACTCAGCCTCGCCTCGCCAGCCTTGTGGTACATTCAAAGTTATTGTAAAATACCCCTTTCCATCACACTACAGGCTGTAGGTGGTGCCAGAGGAGTTTGATTTTTTTTTTTTAAATGACCTGCTTCATGTAGTTCTACTGGAACATAGGGTCAGTTTCAGCAAATATGACAGAAAGTTCGTTTTATAAGTCTTACCTACTGCACCTTGAATGTGGTTTCAAGAAGGGGTCTTTGTTTTATTACAAACAATAGTCTCGAGCATATGAAGACGTGCAAAAAAACAAAACAAAGATCTGATAAACTGTTGTGTGGGGCCAGCCCTGTATGCAGGGTCAAAATGTTTGCGGGTGCGGGATTAAGAAAACAGTCTGGCGCAGGTCTATTGGGAGGGACAATTAAGTGAGATTATACTTTTCTTTGTTTGGGAGGGGAGAGGGGGACACAGTTTGTGAAGATCTGCGCTCTGCACTATTCTAGTTCACATGATAAAATAGATACTAGGGCTGTCAGCATTAACACGTTAATCGCGATGCGATTAAGGGCCGAGCATAATGCGTTAATTTATTTTAATCATATTAATCGCATGCCGCCATTTATTAATTTATTTTCACTTCACTCGACTTTGCGTCCTGCCTAACAGGCTACAATTTTGCCGTACTTCCTCATAACACATCCTGCTGCTGCAGGAATAGCAACGCGGATTTCAGTGCCTCATTCTGGTGCCACTGATATGTCTGCACTTCTCTCTGATGCTCTGAAACAGACATTACAGGAAACAGAAACATCACTGCACGTGACGCTAGTTAACACTACATTCGACAGCAGCTAACGTTAGCCTACCGCTAGCTAGTAGCTGGATTAAACACGGTTATAATGCTGACAGCTAACGCTAAATGGTGTACAGTTTGTCTGTATTTCACTGTAGAGGATTCTGACACCGGGATGTAACAATCTGCAGCTGCTGTTGTCGGAAAAACACAGACGGTGCGTTCAATGAAACTGGTAATTTACAGCCTCGTGGTGCATTCAAAGTTGTTGTTAAATTCAAATGTGTGACTAGATTAAATATATAATAAACAAATACAAATCTTAAAATCAAGTTCATAAAGTCACTTTCTTTGCATTCATTTGATTCCCAATTAAGATCCACTGGTAAGAATGGCTTTCCATTGTTAATATGTACTTAAAAACAGTTCTGAAATGCAAAATAATAGAATTTTAATCATGTGATAAAACATGCGATTAATCGCGATTAACTATAGAACTTCAACGATTAATCGCAATTAAGAAAATGTAATCGTTTGACAGCCCTAATAGATACATATGTTAAATGTTTTGTTTGAAATGTGATATTTTTGATTGCAAACTGAATTCTAAATGATCTTCTCCTTGGATTTCCTCTTCAGTGTTGGCTCATCCAAGAGATGGAGATACTGACGAAGATGGGCGAGGAAGGGATGGAGATGGAGGGATCAGCCACCACATCAGCTGTTACAAACACCAGCCTAGATGGTGCTTCAAACATCACCAACATGATCTTTTACCCCTACTATCAGCACTCTCTGTATGTGGCTGCCAGCTACATCCTGGGCTATTTCTTCATCTTCCTGCTGTGTATGGTGGGGAACATTCTGGTTTGCCTGATCGTACTGGCAAACCGTCGTATGCGCACAGTCACAAACCTCTTCATCCTTAACCTGGCTATCAGTGACCTACTGGTGGGCATCTTCTGCATCCCTACAACACTGGTGGACCTCCTCATCACAGGTAATACCCTGTCATACATGGTACATGTGTTCGCAAAATAGCCTGTTTCACATGTTGGGATGTGATTTCCTTTGTTTAAGATCAGTTTAATCCCACTGCTCCGGTCCCAACACACACGTCCTTACTATTTGTAGCGTATTTGTATTGTGTGTTTCCTTGAGGCGCAACAACTTTGGTCTATGTTGCAAATGCAATGCATTAGGTAAAGTTCGTGGCACGTTGCAGGTCTTGCGCTCTCATTGGCTGGAGCTCCCCAGCAGAGTCCCTGACAGCTCCAGATATTTAGACTGTTAGATATTTGTAATGCGTCTGCTAGGCAACTGCGAGCCTCTCGTCTCACAGTTTTGAATGGTTTACACATTGCACTTGAGCGTGTGCACACAAAGTGGGGTCCTTTAAAGGGTTCCAAGGGGTCCCCAAAAAAAAGGGAAATCATTGTTTCACTAAAATTCCTTCCATAAGTAACACAATGACAGAATGTATGACTATTTTGGTCATGGGTTTCATACACGTTTTGGTACAAAACATCTCAAAGCAAAAATCCTATCATATGGTAGAACCTGGGACAAAATCTTAGGGGTCTTTAGGGGTCCTTGACATGGAAAAAGTTTGGGAACCACTGAGCTAAAAGAGGCTAAAACGCTCTGCAGAGGCTGATAATGCTCTGTGGGTTCATCAGTAGGAGTCACTACCCTCACATTACACAGAGTTTTTTGAATTGTTACTAGTCACTCGCTTACCCACTTACTTGCCACTAGTTTGAGTACTACTCTAATGAGTGTTTGTCATTTTTGTAACAGGTTGGCCCTTTTCCAACACTGTGTGCAAGTTGAGCGGCTTGGTGCAGGGAATGTCTGTTTCTGCCTCAGTCTTCACCCTGGTGGCCATAGCTGTTGAAAGGTTAGTGTGGGCTGTGGTTTGATATTTTTTCCCACCTTTATAAGTGCAATGGGTCGTAGTACAAAAAAGGTGACAAATTAGACAGACAGTAACACAGATGTTTAATTGTTTTTGTTAGTGCGAGTATGGGATGTGTATTGTATTGTGTGCATGTATGAAAGAGTGTCGTGTTAAAGTGTCATGGATTTATAGATGCATAACTGGGACCATATGAAGGTATGTGCGAGTAGGAGGAGGAGGAGAGAGAAATAAATAAGTGAATAAATAATAATGTTAAAGGCAGGAACAATGACTTCTCCCACTTCCACGTACGACTTTGAATATATGCACCACAGTATTCCCTTGGCAGTGAGCATGGCAACCCTGGCGCCAGCGCATTGGTAAGACATGTGAAAGATATTAGCATTTTTGAATAGATAGTTTGGGACATTATCCCCGCAGTGGCATTTTTTTGTCGTTAACACAAAGGGAAAATAGATGGACAGCTGGACAAAGCTGGAAATGAAGCATCGTAGTCACTGTCGAGTTATGGTCATTCTGACAAACAGAGGTTAACAAAGACACTACACGTTAAAGTCAAAAAACTTTAACTGGACACTGAAATTAGTGTAAAAACATCAGCTAGTGTGAAGCTAACATTAGTTAATGCTAACTTTAGTGCTAGCGATGCTTCATGTTCATGTGAACTGTGGTGCATACATTCAAAGTCGTACGTGGAAGTGGGAGAAGTCATTGTTCCTGCTGAACTGCACAATCTGGCACAGTTTATTGCTCTTATAGTGTAATTGGTACCACGTGTTGTCCAAATCAGTTTTTTAAATGGAACTTTGTCACTGGCATCAGTTTGTTTAGTAAAAATCGCATGTATATAGTGGATAGAAAGCATTCAGTCATAGTTCTCGCAGTAACACAATTTCCCTGAAGTCAACATGACTGAGGAGAGTTTTCTGCCTTCTTTGTTAGGCTGTCACTCATAATAGAGCTCAACAGTCCCGCCCACAGCGGGTTCCGGAAGTAAAAATACAATGCAATTTCTCCATTGACAAATTGGAGTATAAGCCATAAAATCGTAACCGTCGATGGTAGACTTAAAACCAGCATGCCGACATGACTCAGCGATTGTATATGCTCATATAGACACCACAAATCATGGGGCACTACCCTTGTTTTGAGATAAATGTCTTTTATTCTTGGATAAGTACTTCATTACCCACAATCCTGAACAATCCCACAATCCCACAGTGATGCCTCTGATTGGTGGAACCAAAGCCCATCTACGGAAATCCGTTCCACTCCCTATTCAGCCCCATTGTACCGAATTTGGTTGCAGTTCCACCAGAGTTCCACTGGGGGTGATTGTGGTCCAGTGCTAAATGAATGGGACTCTATGGAGCTAGACGGCTAAATGTGTCTCTTTCGCCTGATTGTCGTTGAGAAATCTCAGATTTGATTGTAGTTTTTGCAAGTTCAACATGGATTATAGGTCAAAAGTTGAATGAACGAGTACTTATGTCCTCCTTATGTCTGATTGGTCAGTGAAGGACTGATTACGATCGGAGATTAACAGGGAGAGTCTAACCTGTCAGCTGTGTTGTCGATGCTTCGAGAGAACAAAGGAAGCGACTCAGAGCTTGCCGTAAAGCAGTATCTCTGGCCGTATATGTGTATGACGTCATTGACATTTTAAAAGGCTTTTTAGAACAAAAAAGCCACTTTAAATAAATCTAACACCCAGCAGTGTGTATTTTCTTAGCCTCCCCTTTCGAATGCAACATTCAAATTACTAGACAAAAAATGATATCCTGAGAAAAGTGGATTTTGAGGGGTATAGCTCCATAGACCACCATTCATTCTGCACTGGCCTGTGAGCGCCCCCTATATGGAACCAGAGTGGAACTGCAACCAGTTCAGAAGCCGGAAGTAACAAGAGAGTGGAACTTCTTCCCTTATTAGAAATTCTTTGGTGGAACTCATGCTGGTGAGTAGGGGGGGTGTCAGTACCCGATCTGTGCTGCCTGCACGATCCGTCAAGAGGATTTACGGCACTGCACGAATCACGATCTGTTCCACGCTTCTGACGTTAGCCTCTGCCGGGAAGCTAACGTTAGTTTAGCTAACAGCTAATTCGGCTAACCGCTAGCTGACAGCTTGATTCAGTCTAAAATAACATTAACTCAAACTTAACACTGGGTAAAGCCGTCTGCAGCTGACGTAACAGCCGTTATATATGTTAACGGTTATTTTCAGGTTTTATTTTGAGGGTCTTTTAAAGTTATTACATGCTGTCTCAGCTAGCGGTTAGCCGAATTAGCTGTTAGCTAAACTAACGTTAGCTTCCTTTGTTCAGTGGTGCGCGGTGGTTTATGGGAGGAGTAGTTCCTTCGCTCTGAGATGACGATATGTACACAGTCTTGTACCTTTGACTTTTTGGGGATTTTCTGTTCGTTTTTTTACTCAAAATGATACGTTGTATGCTTATGAGTCACGTACCACCTGGTTAGCCTAAGGCATGGTCTAAAACTCTTTATATACGGATTTTTCCAGACGTCAATGGGAGAAATGAATGGGAAATTTACTTCCGGAACCCAAGGTCTCTGAGAGTAGGGGCGGGACTGTTGAGCTCTATTCCACGCCCTTCTGAATTGAAGCCATGGCCCCTATGCAAAATCAGGGCCAAAAGTTTGAAACTGAAAAAAAAGATTTGAAGCCGTAAAAAAAAAAATAAGTTTTGTATCTGAAAACATGAAATGTGGAACTGAAAACAAATATAAAAGTGAAAAATGAAAATTTATAATTTATTCAAAAATAATTCCAGAATTTAATCTAAATTTTATTCAAACTGAAAGAAAAATTGGTACACTTATTTTTAGTTTGAATACATGGTTTTATTTTTCAAGTTTTAGACCAAAACTTAAATTTTCAATTTCAAGCTTTAGTTTTTCAACTATATATATATATATATATATATATATATATATATATATATATATATATATATATATATTCTTTTCAAATTAACTAAACATTTGGCCCTGATTTAGCTCCATACATTTCACAATACTGACCAATATTTTTTAACTTTTACTTCATCTTTCTTGAGATTATGTATCATATTTTTTTATCCTAGAGAGTTTTCCTACATGTACAATGCTATTTTTGTTTTCTTACTTTTTGTTTTACATTTTTGATTCTTCTGTCCAATTTCTGTCCAATTTTTTTTTTTTTACGTTTTGTCTGATTGGGGTATAATTCAATATATTTTATGACCCTGAATGTCTGTACATAATTTCAGGTAAATGCATCAAATACGGTAGTTTAGATATTTCAGTCCACCATTGCCCCCCCCTACGCCATACCACTAATACACCATACATTTGCTGATTACAACATCCTACATTTTAAGTACTTGCTTGCTTTACATTTAACCTTTTGATTTTTTTGACTAAAGGCTAAACAAAATTTTGAAATTTTAAAACATGACTAAATGATTAATGTAAAAAAGTAATTGGAAGATTATTAAGTTATGAGTATTAGGCATTCTTAGTTAAAGCTTTAGCTCTAGTAAATATTCTTCTTTTGATTATGTCTAGCCACATAGCTAATTTGCAGTAATGTGTTTTACTTATCTACTGCAGGTTTCGCTGTATAGTGTACCCTCTACAACCCAAGCCGACTGTACTTGTTGCCAAGGCAGCCATCGTGTTAATCTGGGTGCTAGCAGTGGTGATCATGTGTCCTACTGCTGTGGCACTGACTATGGAGGAAGTTCCTTTCCACTACATGGTGTACAATGATGACTTCAACCACACATCCCCCCTGTACACCTGCTACGAAAACTTTGCCAACCCTCAGATGAGAAAGGTCTACACTGCGGTTCTGTTTGTTCTCATCTACCTGGTGCCGCTCACTGTCATCACACTGATGTACGGAAGTATCGGAGGCAAACTGTGTTCTTCTGTGGTTGCAAACATTGAGCCAAAGCTGGCCAACGCCAGAGTCCAGGTTGGAGGTAGAAGGGCTGGTCAGCCAATGATTTCCCAGAAAAAGATCAAGGTGATAAAGATGCTTATCCTGGTGGCTTTGCTTTTTATGCTGTCCTGGTTACCACTGTGGACCCTGATGATGATGGCTGACTACGCAGGGTTTGACAGGGACCAGCTGGACCTTCTGACCAGCTACATCTTTCCCTTTGCCCACTGGCTAGCTTTCTCCAACTCCAGCGTCAACCCCATCATCTACGGCTACTACAATGAGAACTTTAGGAGGGGCTTCCAGGCGGTGTGCAAGTCCAGGCCCTTCTGTTGCCTCATTCAGTGCCAGCTGTGGAGGAGGGCCAAGTGGGGCAAGAAAGACAGGTCCATGCAAGCACCTTGTGAATGTACTGACTTCAGAGATGCCGCTAACAATCACAACCATCTTGTCTTGGGGCTGAGAAATCGAGTCCATAACGACAACAATTTGCATGAAACAGCAGAGGTGAATAGGAGTGTAAAGGTGGGGTGTGTGGTGGTCCACCCAGAGGGAAGTCTCTCAGATCAAGCGTTAGAAATGACAGCTGTACATAAGAAAGACAGTAATGTTGAGGAGTCAGAGAGGGATCGTTCACTGGCACCTTCAGTGCATCAGGCGTGGGATAACTGAGTGTTCACAATGTTACCCAGAAATGATCCAAACAATGGCATAGTGTGTTGCATTATGGTCCCAAGAAAGAAACCATTATCATTATCTGATGTTGTATGTGTAATGTGGTTACTGTTTTAAATTATGGTTACTAGGGATCAGTGTTGGGGGTAAGGCAGTAATGTAACGCATTACTGTTGATAACTCAGTAATCACATTACAGTTACCAATCAAAAAATGATCACGTGACTTGCGTTACTGGTTCTGCATAAAACTATCTGCATAACTGGAAGAGAGAAAAACAAATCAAACATCCCTTTTCGTGTGTGTTTGCTTAAAGCGTGACTCTCGCCAAAATGCCTAGAGTCTTTTTGTGAATGTACCCGAGTCAAACTTTTGTTTAAAAGCATAATTAGGACGGAAACGGCACTTTTAAGATTTACCGTATTGTCGTTTTCGGTCAAATGGCCTTTTGAATGGGAGAGCTAGGGGCACTACTATGATAGCATCAAAATCACTATTTTTAAAACACTAAGAAGGCTCAAAACAACATGAAACTTTGCTCGAAGTATCACCAGGGTCTCTACACATGAACTCCAGCATTGAGAACATTGTATGTGTACACAGAGTTTACTAAAAAGAAAGGTTTTGAACAACTCACTTTAACGTTGTTGTTTACACTATCCGCCATCTTATCAGTCAAGCAGTGTCGATCTCCAAATGCGAATGAACGGACTCCATAGGAGGAAATGTCATTCCTATATGAGGCTCCTTTTTCAACTACAAGGTCAATATTGTTTTTCACTAACGACAAAACAACAAATTATCTGTGCATTTATATGGAACTAAGCTTTAGGAGCTTTCCATCATTACTCTCCTCCCTGTTTCGTTGCATTCGGAGATTGACTCTTTTTGACTGACAAGATGGCGGATAACGTAAACAACAACTGCTAAAGTGAGTTGTTCAAAACCTTTCTTTTTAGTAAACTCTGTGTACATAAACAATGTTCTCAATGCTGGAGTTCATGTGTAGAGCCCCTGGCGATACTTCGAGCAAAGTTTCATGTTGTGTCGAGCCTTCTTAGTGTTTTAAAAATAGTGATTTTGATGCTATCATAGTAGTGCCCCTAGCACTCCCATTCAAAAGGCCATTTGACCGAAAACGAGAATACGGTATATCTTAAAAGTGGCGTTTCCGTCCTAATTATGCTTTTAAACGAAAGTTTGACTCGGGTATATTTACAAAAAGACCCTAGGTTGCATTTTGGCGAGAGTTACGCTTTAACACTCGTCTGAGGAGATGAAACAAAAATGGCAGAGCCACCACTTAACACGTCTTTTGAGGGGTGGAGGTATGCCCATTACTTCAAATTAGTTAGGACAAAAACTTGATTGTAAAGTGTAAATAGTGCCTAGGTCACAAACACAACATCCAATCTAAGCTAGTTGCTAAAGTCCCCCGGACCCTGAGTGACGCTAATGAAAAGAGCATGTTGCCGACGCCAGCCAAGCAGCCAAGACTTGATTTTCAACAGCAGGTAAACAAAGCAGAGATACATGGGGGTACGGCAGCATACATAGTGGAGGAAATGTTGCCTGTTTTGACAGTGGAATCGCTGTCTTTCTGAAACATTCTGGGCACAATACAGGTTATGAAGAGCGGACGGCCGCCAGTACTGTAGCCTTGTTTTTGAAAAAATGTTGGGCTGATGTTCCCAACTTTGTTGTCAGCTTTGTGGTATTTAAGAGCATAAAAGAGCGATCTTGTGGATGTCCATATCATAATAAGGGTTTGTGTTGATCTGGGCATATGTGGTTAAATCTTATATTGTTATTTGGCAAGTAAGTTATGGTGTATCTCAGGTGATGTTACGGAGTAATCCTGAAGTTATGTAACTAGTAGTGTAACTAATTCCTTTCTGCAGTGAGTAATTAAGTAAAGTAAAGCATTACTTTAAAAAAGTAACTAGTAATATGTAATCCATTCCTTTTTTTAAGTAACTACCCCAACACTGCTAGGGATGTAACGATGCATCGGGAATCGGTTAAAATCGAAATGTGTAAAGATTACAAGAGGTTGAGATAAAAAAAAAAAATGGATAGTGATGCAATTTGTAAAGGGCCTAGGGAGTAGGGGGCGTAATCTACTTTTGATTTCACTCAGATGTCACTACGTCTTCTTATTTTACAGGTGATTGGACAGCTAAGCAAATCCAAAATTAACCCAACAATCAAAAGTTGAAGAAATATGTCGAACATGTATACAATACATACCACCAAGTCAGACAGTATTGCCATGTGCTTTTACAACATATTGTAATTTATGTGAGTTGACCTCAGTGTTACATTCATTATTTATAACTATTAATCGACACATTTATTGATTGACTGACAGAAAATGAACCGATTACAATTTTGACAGTGACTTGATCAGTTTGTGTAGGTCAGTTATCTAGTTAAAAAAAACAAATATATGTTGACACTTTTTAAGCTGATCCATCTGGCTAGATCAGTTTGTGTTTGGACCCCAATTTTACTCATCATGCAACATCTATTTACATATAATCAGGTAAAGTAAAATAAATGTTTGTTTTTTTACTTGCCAGAAATTGTTAAGTGAGTAAGATGTTTGAGATTCTTGTCAAACTGTGACTAAGAAGTCTAAAAAGAAAAAAAGTGTATATCCTTAAAAATATACGGTCAATGGAGCCATTCCCTAATGATCTTTCATAACTGTCATTCATCACATAAAACTGTCCAACTTCTTCTACAAACTACTTCTAAAATCCTATGGACATGTACATTGAACTCCTGCTGCATTAGAGACTGCCGTGACAATGTTTTCCTATCCATTTTATCAAATCATTCTGCCTTTTTCTTCATTACAAAGAATCCATTGTTGCACTGTACATTGAAGATCCACACATCTAATTTCTAATTTAAACTGCAGGGCCTCCTTTACCACTCTTACCGGGGGATTCCACCAGGCGCAGATGCGCAGCGTTCAGGCTGCACCGTGGTTTTATTCCGTCCTCCGCCGTGCGGTCATACACATCGACTTTACAAAACATGGATGTAGTCTCCATGATGCCTCTGAAGAGCCAAAATAAAACTCAAAGTAAAGCCTACAGTCTATGCTAGCCTCCTGTGGCGTCAGCCCACTTGTCACTCAAAGCGGAAAACCTTTAATTATGCATAGCTTTAAGCCTGAATATAATTAAAACGGATGAGTTGTAAAAAAGATTCACCCCCTTCCGGTTGTCATGAATGGGGAACTTAACTATCGAGACCAAAACCGTTTTTGTACTAGGGTGAAAACATGTTTAATTCTGTTGTAAAGTTGGGTATTTTAACATTGGGTTCTATGGGGATTGACTTTTGGAGCCAGCCTCAAGTGGCCACTCGATGAACTGCAGTTTATGGCACCGTGATTTCTGGTGGGGAGTGTGTGGTAGAGCGAGTGAGAGAGTGATGGTGATTAGCTTTGGAGTGAGTAGCGACTCTAGAGTCATAGTGAGAGAAGCAAAGAGTCTCCCCTGTTCTTTCTGACCACGGTGGGAAATCTTTAGCAGGAAAAGTTAACCCTCTCCTTGATTTCATATTGTTTATGGAGAAGGAGAACCAAGAAATGAGTCGGGGGGGAAATGCAACGCTACCAGGCCATGGCTGAACGATGTGCGTCGCCGGACATGTAGTTACATTTTTCGAGAGGTGCACATCAGGCTACGGCGTAGGGTCTGTATGTCTATGTACCTATGTACGTACGTGGCCACGGCGTAGATTTTACAGAGAAGCATTAATCACACTTTACGCATTGGCTTCATTTTTCAGCACTGAAGGTTGCCACTTGGTCATACCACGCCAAGAGCATTACAGAAGCAGAGTGTTTTTCTTGCAGATTTTGTTGATTAGGCCATTTCTCCCGATATTATGCTTCTACCACAAAAGTGAGTAGTCTACATAGCTGAATAGGCTCTTCCATTTAGTCCAGTTACGAACGACACGGATCTAAGATTTGGCTGTGTTTTAGTTATTAAAATAGTGTAGTGATGTGATACAATCAGGAGTCTGGACATATTGTTCATTTTGAAAATGTACCGTATTCTCTACCCATTCCAGTTTCCTGTCCAGGCAACGCCCCACAGCTCCGTCAAAAATAGACTTAGTGCCTGTTTTTTAGCAGAGCAGAGAGCGGAGAGCCGCTTCTGGGATACGCGGTGTTACGGCTGGTTGAATCACAAGCATTGTGTCGAGAGGCTAGGCACGTTGCCCCTGGAACGCAGCGCAGTCACACCAAGTGGAATTTTGGGGTAACAATTGCATTACAAATGTCTAACATAGATAAGTCTTGTACATGTAGGTTGGTTATGTAAAGCAAAATCAGTTCTACTAGTTAATGCCTCTTTAGCAGTCATATGATGAATTTTGTAAAATAGGGCACTAAACACTGTCTTCAAACAATAATAAAGAAAATCTACCTCCACAACTTGGCAGCTGTACAAATGTCAGTGTAAGCTCTCCTAGGTTATTACACATTATGATGAACAGCTATTGGTCAACTACTTCAGTTTCCATCAGTGTACACAATAAATAACCTCCACCTGGATAAGTGTTTGGCTTATCAGAATCATGTACAACCATGACAAAATAAATAAGCAATAATTTCTTTTAACGATCCCTCATATGAAAATAAATTTAAAAAACAATAATGTTGCAATCAGAAATATGTTCCTGTTACCTGGGGGTTTGTATGTGTTGCTGACCAATGCCAGTAACTTCTCCTTAACCTCAGCAGCTGCTGAGATATCAAGATGGAGCCTGTATCATAAAATGAGCTGAAGGCTGGGGTATGCCAACAAAAAGAACTAGTTCTCATTACACGTTGTTCAACCACGCTGAAAAGCAAGTGTTTATACAGTAGTTGTTCAGAAGATGGCCACACATGAAGCTGAGTGAGGAGCCAGCTGTCATAGAGAGACGTGATATTATTTTACACATGGAGTATCTCCTGGATGACACTCATAGTGTTGAACTTGTACACACAAAAAGCCGCAGATTTAGTTTAGCATGGGGAAAAAAGAGAGAGAGAAGGTCAAACCCTGCTCACTTTCTCGCCTCCACAATCACTGCATGGCTGAAGCTGCTTATTAACTGGCTCTGGCAATATCTCATATACATTACATTACATTACATTACATTACATGTCATTTAGCAAACGGTTTTATCCAAAGCGACTTCCAATTAAGTGCTTTCAACCTGAAGGTACAAACTCCAGACCAGTACAAATAATCCAAATACTAAAAGAAAGACAAGCAACATGTACTGAGAAAGACATGGATAATTGTTTACTTTATACGTGTTAAAACGTATGGCTTTTCGATGAGCCAGCATTATGAATGTAAGGTCTGCAACATTAATGTGTTACTGTAAATCTTCAAATATGGTTTACAAACATGCTTTAAACCACTAGTGGTTGATAAAATCTAAGTCAAATTACCAGATTTAAGGCCAGAGATACCTGGCTACCCCTCTATTTTCACTTTGTGATACAGGCCCCCCCATGCAGTTGGAATCATATTTGCTGGTCAGGTAAACAACCTACAATGTAGTTAAAGGTGCTGTAGGTAGGATTGCAAAGATCCAGGACTCCAAAACATTTCAGTCAGTCCCCCCCCCCTTTCTGCTAAAGCCCAAACGGTCTCCTAAGCCCCTCCCCCCACAAGGGACAATGAATGCATGTGCATGAGCAGTGATTGACACACAGTTACACTGGACCTGATTGGTGCATCTGAACAGGATCGCCCTACAGGCTGTAGGTGGTGCCAGAGGAACCGGATTTTTATTTAAATGACCTGCTTCATGTAGTTCTACTGGAACATAGGGTCAGCTTCAGCAAATATGACAAAAAAGTTAGTTTTATAAGTCTTACCTACTGCACCTTTAATGCTAGCCATCTTTGTTGCAGCAGCATAGCAAACGGCAGCTTATTACAGCACTGCAGCCAGTCACTTTATTACCAACATACAGGTACTCTCTTTGTGCCTGGTCTTATATAGGAATAAAGTGCATTGGCAGGCCTGTGAATGCATTTTCCTTTGATTTTTAAAATGATTACTTTCCAGGGAAATAACATCAACCTTTTTTCAAGAAAAAGTATTTATTTGCCATTAAGGTAATTGCATTTTCAAAGGAACATTGAATCCATCAATCCAGGCAGGCACCGAACCCTCAACTCCTTGGTGCACGTTTAATGGGCAGCCCCCTCACTCTCACTGTCATCTCTCCAAATAGTGCATGTATAGGTCCTCCTGAGCATGTGTGTGTATTTCGGCCTGTGTGTGTTGTGTGTAACTGTAACAACAAAGTGTAAATGTGAATTTTCCCCTTGCGCGATTAATAAAAGTAGCTCTGCAAAGAGCTTCACAAAAACGTCATTTAATGACATGATGACATAAAACATATGTCATCAGGGTAAAATTGGCTCGAGCATAAGACTGCAAACCTCTAACAGAAATACTGTGTTACAAACTGGAGGTATGGGGGTTTGAAAGAAGAGGCCATTTAGGAGGCAGGGGAGGTCTAATGGCTTTCCATGTGCATTATGGGAAGTGTGTATTGTAAGTTTTTTGACGTTTCTGATTGCATACATTACAAGAAGGCCTTTTGAATTGAACAACAAACTGTGGTGAATACAATGGCAACCACATATGAAACAACATCTGAAATAGATCAATAGGCAGTAGTTCTTGACCAGAATTCCCCCAGAAATATTGGGATGTCAATTCCCCAGTAGCTACGGTGTGCAGCCTCAGCTCTTATCTCTGCTGTTGGCTTACAGGTGGTAAGCTTAACATGTGTCAGTCCTATCTAAATGAATAGATCACACAGCAGACGTAAAAACTTCTAAAGAGCCATCACTTACTTATAGCACTTTTACAAACTTATACAAAACAATTATGTTTCATTCACACAACAAAACATTCTGAATGTTTTCTTGCTTTCTGTATGGGCCGGTTAATCTCCTAACTCTGAAGACATCACGTTATCCAACACGGTCTCACGGCAGTTCGTGAAATGGTCACGTTATTTTTAATCTATTGATTCGTGTACACGGACACGTTCATCTCGTTTTTTTCGTGGTGCTCAGCACATAAAGGGAAGCATCTATACGAAGGTTGGGTTTCAACCTAAGAAAAGAAGAATGGGGGAAAGGACACGTCACACGCCGGGACACGATCCGCGGTCTCTGGGGGACGCGCGACAATAACGGGACGGTTGGGTTTAGGAACAGAACAACGGGGAAATAAAACGGCACACGCGGGCCACGATCCCCGGTCTCTGGGAAGAAAGTCCTGTGTTGTTTGACCCATTCACCACCCCGACCAACCTCCTTGTGCGGATTTTCGGCTTTTCATACTACTCGCTACCGTAGTCGTAGCCTGGTCCTACCAGACTCTGGTACATTTCATTTGTACAGAGAGTCTGGCCTCTCTCCATTGACAAGTGTTAACTTCCTTGAAGGAGGGTACTCTGTTGAAGTTTAAAACTATTGGATCTGCCCAGAGCCACTCTGGATCTGCCATAACCAATCGCTAATGTTTGGTCGTGACGTATGTCATGCGCATGTGCAACAAGAGGGGAGACTGAGCATTAGCCTAAGCCAACTCCTTCACCACTAACGGAGCGAGCTGTAAAATCTAACTTTTCCCTGAACCCCGTGTGGAGGAGGGCCACAACATCATGGCCACCAACACAACTCAGCAAAGATTGTTCTTCCTCGGGCTTTAACTTCTGGATATTCTGCAGCGTTGCTGCCACAACGGACCGAATGGCTTCGCTCGCATCTTTCTCCGCCGCAACTCTAGCGCACGGCCTCAACGTCATCGTTCTCAGCCACTCCCTCTGATCGCTGATTGGACCGGTAAAGATTTGGCTGGAGAAAACCCGCGAATATACCGCAAACCCAGACGGAGTACTGAAGGGAAATGAAAATTGAGCGGAAGTAAGTAGGAGGGCGGTGCCAGGCTACCGTAGTCGTGCTGCGATCACGAAAGATGCTTCCCATGGAACTACATTAGATTAAAATTCATGCTCACCACCACAAAAAAAACGACATAAACGTGTCCGTGTACACAAATCAATAGATTAAATAACGTGACCATTTCACGAACTGCCGTGAGACTGGGTTGTGTCATCCAAAAGGAAATTACTTATAATGTCTTTATTATCTAAATCTTTTGTTGGCAGATATTGTGTTGCTTACTGTATATATTAGAGGTGTGTTTTGTTTACGGCACTGGTGTGGTGTAACTCAGATGGGTTCCTGCGTTGGCGTTGCCAAGCATTGTAATTGTATTTTAGCCGAGCTTTGAGAAAGTCTGTTGCACTCAGTACCAATTACTAGTTTATATGTATGCCCTCTTAACCATATAATGTATGCCGGGAGGGAGGGTGCTTTTAATGAGGTATTTACAGTTGGAAATTTGAAGTATGCCAGCATAGGTGTCATGGATAAAGGACATTTGTGTTACAGGAGATTGTGATTTTGTTATTACTGTTGAATTCATTTGAATGTATTATGAGAACAGTGCTCACCATTATTATATTTTTGTGAAATGTGTCTGATGCGTGATGACACCAAAACTGATGTTGCACACTACTGTATGTTTGTGGCTTGCAATGCAAAACCTTGACTTAGTGTATATGGTTGTTCTTTATGCTTTTCTCATGCTGTGTAACAAGCTGTAATACTGTAGTGCTGTTTCTATGTATGTATGTACTATGTTTTTTTTGTTTCTATTATTGATATTTTTCTTATTGAAGCCGTTTTTTGTTCAAATATTCCTCTAGGCCACTTTTGTCGAAAAACGTATTAGAAATGCATTGAAGAAAATAAAACACTTCTCTGTTCAGCTTCCTCAAACCAACCAGTAGCCTTTAGATTTAGTGATGAAAGACAATGAGCAGTGTGAAATGTAACTGCTGCATCTAACTAGCATAGCCAGAGCCTTACACTTGGAGCTCTACTTAAAGTATCCTAACAAAGGAATATTGACCCTGATAGATTTACAAAATAAAACAATAAATGCATCTAGGTTGTGCTTTGATGTGTTGCACCATCACATGTTCTACCTAACTCTGCTTTCACATTAAAAGAAATGGAAGCGAGGCTATTATTTTCTCCTGAGCCAGTGTGAACCACTGCAGTGCACACAGCTCGGATTTTCTGCCAAGTTCAAACAAATTGAATTTTCACCCCAAAAGTCCTGACCTCAACACCAAAGTCTGTAAGTCTGCCTTAAATCCAAAAGAAGAAGAAAATGTTCAGTTGGTCACATACTGACAGCCAGTGCATCCAATCAGTAACGAGGAATCAATGTCCAATACGTATCTACCTTTTTCGGTTTGGGTCTCACCAAATGTCATTTGGTTTTTTGCTCTGCTGTTGTGTTTTGTGAAATGTTGTGATTTCTGAAATGTTATGTTTTGTTTCTTGAATTGTTGTTTTCTGAAATGTTAAAGTGTTAAATGTGTAATAAACGTATTTTGCTTTTGAAACATTTGGTTCAATTATGACTGAAGTCATTTCTACTTGGCGTATTGCCGAAATACACTACAAAATATTGATTAACTGGTATTGGTATTGGTAAGACAACCAATTTCATTCTCTCAATGGAGCAGCATATGGGCACACACTCTTGGTGACATGTATGGTCCTCAGGGCCTACAAACATTCCAAGACATCCAGAAACACTTTAATCTACCTGGCACATCATTCTTTTTTTTTCTCCAGCTCCGTACAGCGATGCACACGTGTGCCTTGGACCACCCCTCTCCCCATACATTCATTTCACAAAGCTCTGACCAGCCCCAGTACACTCTTCTCAGCAATATACCTTCCCTTACATAAAGCACATTGTAAGCCCACAGCTTTTGATTGTGGAAAGTGGACCTCCCCTTAAAGGTCCAATGTGTGGGAATTTCTCCCATCTAGCGTTGAGATCATATATCGCAACCAACTCTCTCGCGCTACACAGTTCAAAGTATGTATTACAGCTACGGGAGCCTTCATGCTTCAAAAGGCCGGTCTCTTGCTCTTTTCAATCTCCTTTTTCTTTTTCTGGGCGAAGAAGAAGACTCCTGTTCCTTAATTTGGATTTTGAATACGTGTGGTCCTCCATGTTTCCTTCTTCAAACTCCCCGGGGCCGGGAAGCTACGATACCTGTTAGCAGCATTAGCAGCACCTGTGAGTTTATCATGTGACAGCGAAAACGCAAAAGGTGGAGCAGTATGTCCTGTATGTCCCTTACTGGCTAACGTATTTCAAGATGGAGCATGAATATGGAGCGTCTACCCCAGTTCATGTGAATGCAAAATGTAAAATGTCAAGCCAAAAGGAATACTTGGAGTTGATGGTGGTGGTAAATATTCATGAAGTTTGTGAACGGGCAACACAGATTTTTTCAGTTATTTAGCCCCCTTCTCAACTAGCTGGCATAACGAGGTTGTTACCAATGGATTCCTTCTGCCTGCTAGTTTCATATGATATGCCCAGTCTTACTATAAAACCCAACCCACTACAGCATCTTAAAGCGTAACTCTCGCCAAAATGCAACCTAGAGTCTTTTTGTGAATGTACCCGAGTCAAACTTTAGTTTAAAAGCATAATTAGGACGGAAATGCCACTTTTAAGATGTACCGTATTTTTGTAAATAAAGAAAGCTAGCTTACGTCCATCATTTATGTCTGAAGCAGAATTTACATTTCTCACTCCATGATGATATTTTAAAAATGTATCACATTTTACCCACGAGACCGAACTTTTACCGTCTGTTGTGGTATCTGAAGACGATGAAATGAAATTCACACCGTCATACAAATAAAACGTGTTTTTTGTAATCACACCTAGTTAGTATGAAGTTGTTCAGATGTTCCGTTCTTCTCTTGGAGGCAGCAGCACGGCAAAGCAACATAGTGGAACATGGAGATGGTGTGGCAAGAAGAAATGTGAAACAAATGAGTGCACAGGATGGAGAAAGCACAGCCATGAAGTCAAAAGGTGCACATATTTGATTGAAAGCAGTTCCAGTAAATCTATTTAAGCAATTAAGTTCCTTCTGAGTCAAAAAAAGAGTGAATTCCACTGAACAGAGACCAACAGCGGTTCAAGGCCAACTTGTTGTTATTGTCACAGTCTGGACAATAGGCTGGACTCAACAAACAAGAGAGTTTATTTTGTTTTGTTGTCACATTTGCAAGCGAGCAGTTAACCTTGGCTCAAGGTTCAGGCCAAGAGGGCAAAGAACGTTTTGAAGCAGGTAGTTTGAATTCAGTGCATCAAAACGCTTCCGTGAACGGCAGACTGTACCTTGTTGTTCCTTAATCAGGCAAACTGCAGCTGCTGTGTTTGATTAAATAACATTGGATACAAGCAGCGTTCTTGGAGATAATGATTTCTGCTTGCCAACAATAGCACACAAAGTTCATAGAAGGATAGTTATGTATTCCAATAGTACTTTTACATTACAGACAGTAATACTTGTAACACAATTCCATCCTGAGCATATTGATGCTCAAAAAGAAACACTCAGAAACACATTTCAAAACCCTGTGAGTGAAATCAGGAGTGAAAACCTTAATGAAAACATATCGCAACATAATATTGGAAATAATATTAGATACTCATGGATTATAACATATCAACCCTTCCATTATACCAAAATGAACTAAAATCATATTTAGTAGTATTGCTTAATGTTTTTTTTGTGTGGAAGCCCATAGGGGACTTAATTAAAAAAATGATGTAAATCTGAAAATGAAAATGTAATTGCACAACAGCATGATCATTGTGTTTACATTGTAAAAATGTAACATATGAAGTGTATGTGTTTTGGATTAAAAATAAAAATGCAATAATCCAATTTGCATTTTCACATACTCGTATGGGTGTTGAGTGACCATACTAAAATGAAAATAGAAAAGCCGTTACAGATTCAATTTTCAAAGTTGTGTCCAGCTGTCCAGTAAACAATATTTTAATGTTCAAATCAAATTTGAAAATCAAAATGCAATATGAACAATGTCGCCTAATTTTCCATGTATGCAAGCATGTATGTAGGTCACAATTCAAATTAAAATGCAATTTCTAACTATTTCAAAAGTAAAACTTCATTTGACATTTCAATTTAACCTGCTCTAGTGTCTAGATTTTATTTTATAATACACCTAAGAAGCAGCTGACGCTTGTAGGTCGGCTCCCACGTGTACAGCTACAGTCTATTCCATGAGCGAGCAAGAGAGACAGAACAGTTTGCACTATATATACACATACGTACATACAAAGTACATACAATATATTTTACTTTGTACGTTTGTATATGCACTTTTGGTATGGACAGTTTTGTGTGTAAATACTGTTTCAGTCATGTCATTCAATCAACCAAAGTGTCAGTGGAGTTAACCCAGGCAAGAGCAGCAAAGCACACACACACGTTGTCAAAAAAAAAAAAAAAGAAGATAAATAAAAATAAATATCCAACAATAAAACCAATAAAAGAAATACATAAATCAAAGCATTATGCCTCCCCAGGATAACAAGCTCAATCTTTTAAGATTGAACATTAGTCTGGGGAGTCTGCTCTGTATTTTCTACTGCATAAGAGGCGTGATCAACGGGCATAGTTCAAATGAATATGTACGCAATTGGCAATTGGATAGTCTTTCAACCAATCAGACCAACGATCTGGGTGACGTAGCAGCGACAGCGGCATCAACGGGTTGCTGCGCTTCGGTGGCCGAATGTAAACAAAAAGCTGCTTGGTCGCTTCTCCATCGTCA